>NC_053396.1:228488069-228718069 GCF_905171765.1 Bufo bufo
GGTTATAATAGAGGAGAGGTGAGAGGTTATAATAGAGGAGAGGTGAGGGTTATAATAGAGGAGAGGTGAGGGGTTATAATAGAGGAGAGGTGAGGGGTTATAATAGAGGAGAGGTGAGGGGTTATAATAGAGGAGAGGTGAGGGGTTATAATAGAGGAGAGGTGAGGGGTTATAGTAGAGGAGCGGTGAGGGGTTATAATAGAGGAGAGGTGAGGGGTTATAATAGAGGAGAGGTGAGGGGTTATAATAGAGGAGCGGTGAGGGGTTATAATAGAGGAGAGGTGAGGGGTTATAATAGAGGAGAGGTGAGGGGTTATAATAGAGGAGAGGTGAGGGGTTATAATAGAGGAGAGGTGAGGGGTTATAATAGAGGAGAGGTGAGAGGTTATAACAGCGGAGAGGTGAGGGGTTATAATAGAGGAGAGGTGAGGGGTTATAATAGAGGAGAGGTGAGGGGTTATAATAGAGGAGAGGTGAGGGGTTATAATAGAGGAGAGGTGAGGGGTTATAATAGAGGAGAGGTGAGGGGTTATAACAGCGGAGAGGTGAGGGGTTATAATAGAGGAGCGGTGAGGGGTTATAATAGAGGAGAGGTGAGAGGTTATAACAGCGGAGAGGTGAGGGGTTATAATAGAGGAGAGGTGAGGGGTTATAATAGAGGAGAGGTGAGAGGTTATAATAGAGGAGAGGTGAGGGTTATAATAGAGGAGAGGTGAGGGGTTATAATAGAGGAGAGGTGAGAGGTTATAATAGAGGAGAGGTGAGGGGTTATAATAGAGGAGAGGTGAGGGGTTATAATAGAGGAGAGGTGAGGGGTTATAATAGAGGAGAGGTGAGGGGTTATAATAGAGGAGCGGTGAGGGGTTATAATAGAGGAGCGGTGAGGGGTTATAATAGAGGAGAGGTGAGAGGTTATAACAGCGGAGAGGTGAGGGGTTATAATAGAGGAGAGGTGAGGGGTTATAATAGAGGAGAGGTGAGGGGTTATAACAGCGGAGAGGTGAGGGGTTATAATAGAGGAGAGGTGAGGGGTTATAATAGAGGAGAGGTGAGAGGTTATAACAGCGGAGAGGTGAGGGGTTATAATAGAGGAGAGGTGAGGGGTTATAATAGAGGAGAGGTGAGAGGTTATAATAGAGGAGAGGTGAGGGGTTATAATAGAGGAGAGGTGAGGGGTTATAATAGAGGAGAGGTGAGGGGTTATAATAGAGGAGAGGTGAGGGGTTATAATAGAGGAGAGGTGAGGGGTTATAATAGAGGAGAGGTGAGGGGTTATAGTAGAGGAGAGGTGAGGGGTTATAATAGAGGAGAGGTGAGAGGTTATAATAGAGGAGAGGTGAGGGGTTATAATAGAGGAGAGGTGAGGGGTTATAACAGCGGAGAGGTGAGGGGTTATAATAGAGGAGAGGTGAGGGGTTATAATAGAGGAGAGGTGAGGGGTTATAATAGAGGAGAGGTGAGGGGTTATAATAGAGGAGAGGTGAGGGGTTATAATAGAGGAGAGGTGAGGGGTTATAATAGAGGAGAGGTGAGGGGTTATAATAGAGAAGAGGTGAGGGGTTATAATAGAGGAGAGGTGAGGGGTTATAATAGAGGAGAGGTGAGGGGTTATAATAGGGGAGAGGTGAGGGGTTATAATAGAGGAGAGGTGAGGGGTTATAATAGAGGAGAGGTGAGGGGTTATAATAGAGGAGAGGTGAGGGGTTATAATAGAGGAGAGGTGAGGGGTTATAATAGAGGAGAGGTGAGGGGTTATAGTAGGGGAGGCTTGGGGGTCTCCATGCTCCCTGTTATATTCAGGAGGACAATGTGTTCCAGATGTATAAATGCTCAGCACTTAAAGTTCTTTTCCTGCTCATTTAGTAGATTTTTCTTATTTCTCCATTAGGGGGCGCTTTGTGGTTGGAGTTGATAGAATTACAGACAGAAGGAGTGATACAATGTATACTATAGCTTCGTCCGAATCCCATTATCGAGAAATCCTAAAGTATGAAGCTGTGTCACATCTGGATTAAGGGCCAGTTCACACCTGCGCTGGAGGCTCCGTCACAGATTCCGTTAAAAAGACCGGACCACCGGTGAAAAAACGTAACTGAACGGACTCCATTGTAGTCAATGTCTCCTCTTCAGCCCTGTTCCCATCAGTTATGTGCCCGATCCACCACTTTCGAAACGGTGTAAATAGCAAGAGCTGAGGACAGATCAATGGAAAACTAATGTCCGCTAATAAATATCTGATGCAGTCCGTAAGAGGAGACCGTAAGATGGAATTTTTTTACATACTGAGGATATTTTTGGTAGTTCCCACCATCAGCCTGAAGATGGCACTGGTGTTACACATCTGCATCTCTGACTAACAACCTTATGTCACCGAGAAAAGCGAGCATTAATCCTGATGGCAACCCATCATGTATACATGTTACTGCTGACAACTGCCTGTATTTCATGTCTGAGAGGTTGTCACAGCCCCACCTCCACTGATATAATTACATGTGATCAGACACGAGATCCACACACCTTAGGCCTCAGGCACACGACCGTATGTATTTTGCGGACCGTAAAATACGGATCTGCAAAAAATATGGATGACGTCCGTGTGCATTCCGTACGTTGCGGAATGGAACACCTGGTCCCTAATAGAACAGTCCTATTCTTGTCCAAAATGCGGACAATAATAGGACATGATCAATTTTTTGGCGGAACAAAATACAGACACACGAAATCGGAATGCACACTTAGTAACTTCAGTTTTTTTTGCGGACCCATTTAAATGAATGTTTCCGTATACGGTCCACAAAAAAAATCGGAAATGGACACGGAAAGAAAATAGAGAAGCTCTGTAAAGCGCTGTGGAATAGTCAGTGATAATAAGTGATGAGAAATGTCCTGTACAGCGCTGTGGAATATGTCAGTGATATATAAGTGATGAGAATGTCTGTACAGCGCTGTGGAATATGTCAGTGATATATAAGTGATGAGAATGTCTGTACAGCGCTGTGGAATATGTCAGTGATATATTAAGTGATGAGAATGTCTGTTACAGCGCTGTGGAATATGTCAGTGTATATAAGTGATGAGAATGTCTGTACAGAGCTGTGGAATATGTCAGTGATATATAAGTGATGAGAATGTCTGTACGCGCTGTGGATATGTCAGTGATATATCAGTGATGAGAATGTCTGTACTGCGCTGTGGAATATGTCAGTGATATATAAGTGATGAGAATGTCTGTACAGCGCTGGTGGAATATGACAGTGATATATAAGTGATGAGAATGTCTGTACAGCGCTGTGGAATATTCAGTGATATATAAGTGATGAGGATGTCTGTACAGAGCTGTGGAATATGTCAGTGATATATAAGTGATGAGAATGTCTGTACAGCGCTGTGGAATATGTCAGTGATATATAAGTGACTGAGAATGTCTGTTACAGAGCTGTGGAATATGTCAGTGATATATAAGTGATGAGAATGTCTGTACAGCGCTGTGGGAATATGTCAGTGATATATAAGTGATGAGAATGTCTGTACAGCGCTGTGGAATATGTCAGTGATATATAAGTGATGAGAATGTCTGTACAGCGCTGTGGAATATGTCAGTGATATATAAGTGATGAGAATGTCTTGTACAGCGCTGTGGAATATGTCAGTGATATATAGTGATGAGAATGTCTGTACAGAGCCTGTGGAATATGTCAGTGATATATAAGTGATGAGAATGTCTGTACAGCGCTGTGGAATATGTCAGTGATATATAAGTGATGAGAATGTCTGTACAGCGCTGTGGAATATGTCAGTGATATATAAGTGATGAGAATGTCTGTACAGCGCTGTGGAATATGTCAGCGATATATAAGTGATGGTAATGTCTGTACAGCGCTGTGGGAATATGTCAGTCATATATAGTGAGGAGATGTCTGTACAGCGCTGTGGAATATGTCAGTGATATATAAGTGATGAGAATGTCTGTACAGCGCTGTGGAATATGTCAGTGATATATAAGTGATGAGAATGTCTGTACAGCTCTGTGGAATATGTCAGCGATATATAAGTGATGAGAATGTCTGTACACCGCTGTGGAATATGTCAGTGATATATAAGTGATGAGAATGTCTGTACAGCGCTGTGGAATATGTCAGTGATATATAAGAGATGAGAATGTCTGTACAGCGCTGTGGAATATGTCAGTGATATATAAGTGATGAGAATGTCTGTACAGCGCTGTGGAATATGTCAGTGATATATAAGTGATGAGAATGTCTGTACAGCGCTGTGGAATATGTCAGTGATATAGAAGGGATGAGAATGTCTGTACAGAGCTGTGGAATATGTCAGTGATATATAAGTGATGAGAATGTCTGTACAGAGCTGTGGAATATGTCAGTGATATATAAGGGATGGGAATGTCTGTACAGCGCTGTGGAATATGTTAGTGATATATAAGTGATGAGAATGTCTGTACAGCGCTGTGGAATATGTCAGTGATATATAAGGGATGAGAATGTCTGTACAGCGCTGTGGAATATGTCAGTGATATATAAGTGATGAGAATGTCTGTACAGCGCTGTGGAATATGTCAGTGATATATAAGTGATGAGAATGTCTGTAAAGCGCTGGTGAATATGTCAGTGATATATAAGTGATGAGAATGTCTGTACAGCGCTGTGGAATATGTCAGTGATATATAAGTGATGAGAATGTCTGTACAGCGCTGTGGAATATGTCAGTGATATATAAGTGATAAGAATATCTGTACAGCACTGTGGAATATGTCAGTGATATATAAGGGATGAGAATATCTGTACAGTGCTGTGGAATATGTCAGTGATATATAAGGGATGAGAATGTCTGTACAGAGGTGGGGAATAGGTCAGTGATATATAAGGGATGAGAATGTCTGTACAGCGCTGTGGAATATGTCAGTGATATATAAGTGATGAGAATGTCTGTACAGCGCTGTGGAATATGTCAGTGATATATAAGGGATGAGAATGTCTGTACAGCGCTGTGGAATATGTCAGTGATATAACAGTGATGAGAATGTCTGTACAGCGCTGTGGAATATGTCAGTGATATATAAGTGATGAGAATGTCTGTAAAGCGCTGGGAATATGTCAGTGATATATAAGTGATGAGAATGTCTGTACAGCGCTGTGGAATATGTCAGTGATATATAAGTGATGAGAATGTCTGTACAGCGCTGTGGAATATGTCAGTGATATATAAGTGATAAGAATATCTGTACAGCACTGTGAATATGTCAGTGATATATAAGGGATGAGAATATCTGTACAGTGCTGTGGAAATATGTCAGTGATATATAAGGGATGAGAATGTCTGTACAGCTCTGTGGAAAATGTCAGTAATATATAAGGGATGAGAATGTCTGAACAGCGCTGTGGAATATGTCAGTGATATATAAGTGATGGAATGTCTGTACAGCGCTGTTGAATATGTCAGTGATATATCAGTGATGAGAATATCTGTACAGCGCTGTGGAATATGTCAGTGATATATAAGTGATGAGAATGTCTGTACAGCGCTGTGGAATATGTCAGTGATATATAAGTGATAAGAATGTCTATACAGCGCTGTGGAATATGTCAGTGATATATCAGTGATGAGAATGTCTGTACAGCGCTGTGGAATATGTCAGTGATATATAAGGGATGAGAATGTCTGTACAGCGCTGTGGAATATGTCAGTGATATATAAGTGATGAGAATGTGTATACAGCGCTGTGGAATATGTCAGTGATATATCAGTGATGAGAATGTCTGTACAGCGCTGTGGAATATGTCAGTGATATATAGTGATGAGAACGTCTGTACAGCGCTGTGGAATATGTCAGTGATATATAAGTGATGAGAATGTCTGTACAGCGCTGTGGAATATGTCAGTGATATATAAGGGATGAGAATGTCTGTACAGCGCTGTGGAATATGTCAGTGATATATAAGTGATGAGAATGTCTGTACAGTGCTGTGGAATAAGTCAGTGATATATAAGTGATGAGAATGTCTGTACAGCGCTGTGGAATAAGTCAGTGATATATAAGGGATGAGAATGTCTGTACAGCTCTGTGGAAAATGTCAGTAATATATAAGGGATGAGAATGTCTGTACAGCGCTGTGGAATATGTCAGTGATTTACAAGTGATGAGAATGTCTGTACAGCGCTGTGGAATATGTCAGTGATATAGAAGTGATGAGAATGTCTGTACAGCGCTGTGGAATATGTCAGTGATATATAAGTGATGAGAATATCTGTACAGTGTTATGGAATATGTCAGTGATATATAAGTGATGAGAATGTCTGTACAGCGCTGTGGAATAAGTCAGTGATATATAAGGGATGAGAATGTCTGTACAGCTCTGTGGAAAATGTCAGTAATATATAAGGGATGAGAATGTCTGTACAGCGCTGTGGAATATGTCAGTGATTTACAAGTGATGAGAATGTCTGTACAGCGCTGTGGAATATGTCAGTGATATAGAAGTGATGAGAATGTCTGTACAGCGCTGTGCAATATGTCAGTGATATATAAGAGATGAGAATATCTGTACAGCGTTATGGAATATGTCAGTGATATATAAGTGATGGTAATGTCTGTACAGCGCTGTGGAATACGTCAGTGATATAGAAGTGATGAGAATGTCTGTACAGTGCTGTGGAATATGTCAGCGATATATAAGGGATGAGAATGTCTGTACAGCGCTGTGGAATATGTCAGTGATATATAAGTGATGAGAATGTCTGTACAGCGCTGTGGAATATGTCAGTGATATATAAGTGATGAGAATGTCTGTACAGCGCTGTGGGATATGTCAGTAATATATAAGTGATGAGAATGTCTGTACAGCGCTGTGGAATATGTCAGTGATATACACTCACCTAAAGAATTATTAGTGCCCCCATACTAATACGGTGTTGGACCCCCTTTTGCCTTCATAACTGCCTTAATTCTACGTGGCATTGATTCCACAAGGTGCTGATAGCATTCTTTAGAAATGTTGGCCCATATTGATAGGATAGCATCTTGCAGTTGATGGAGATTTGAGGGATGCACATCCAGGGCACGAAGCTCCCGTTCCACCACATCCCAAAGATGCTCTATTGGGTTGAGATCTGGTGAATGTGGGGCCATTATAGTGCAGTGAACTCATTGTCATGTTCAAGAAACCAATGTGAAATGATTGGAGCTTTGTGACATGGTGCATTATCCTGCTGGAAGTAGCCATCAGAGGATGGATACATGTTCTCATTCTGTTTACGCCAAATTCGGACTCTACCATTTGAATGTCTCAACAGAAATCGAGACTCATCAGACCAGGCAACATTTTCCAGTCTTCAACAGTCCAGTTTTGGTGAGCTCGTGCAAATTGTAGCCTCTTTTTCCTATTTGTAGTGGAGATGAGTGGTGCCCGGTGGGGTCTTCTGCTGTTGTAGCCCATCCGCCTCAAGGTTGTGCGTGTTGTGGCTTCACAAATGCTTTGCTGCATACCTCGGTTGTAACGAGTGGTTATTTCAGTCAACGTTGCTCTTCTATCAGCTTGAATCAGTCGGCCCATTCTCCTCTGACCTCCAGCATCCACAAGGCATTTTTACCCACAGGGCGGCTGCATACTGGATGTTTTTCCCTTTTCACACCATTCTTTGTAAACCCTAGAAATGGTTGTGCGTGAAAATCCCAGTAACTGAGCAGATTGTGAAATACTCAGACCGGCCCGTCTTGGCAGCAACATCCATGCCACGCTCAAAGTTGCTTAAATCATCTTTCTTTCCCATTCTGACATTCAGCTTGGAGTTCAGGAGATTGTCTTGACCAGGAGCACCCCCTAAATGCATCGAAGCAACTGCCATGTGATTGGTTGACTAGATAATTCCATTAATGAGAAATAGAACAGGTGTTCCTAATAATTCTTTAGGTGATATATAAGTGATGATAATGTCTGTACAGCGCTGTGGAATATGTCAGTGATATATAAGTGATGAGAATGTCTGTACAGCGCTGTGGAATATGTCAGTGATATATAAGTGATGAGAATGTCTGTACAGCGCTGTGGAATATGTCAGTGATATATAAGGGATGAGAATGTCTGTACAGCGCTGTGGAATATGTCAGTGATATATAAGTGATGAGAATGTCTGTACAGCGCTGTGGAATATGTCAGTGATATAGAAGTGATGAGAATGTCTGTACAGCGCTGTGGGAGATGTCAGTGATATATAAGTGATGAGAATGTCTGTACAGCGCTGTGGAATATGTCAGTGATATATAAGTGATGAGAATGTCTGTACAGTGCTGTGGAATATGTCAGTGATATATAAGGGATGAGAATGTCTGTACAGCGCTGCGGAATATGTCAGTGATATATATGTGATGAGAATGTCTGTACAGCGCTGTGGAATATGTCAGTGATATATAAGTGATGAGAATGTCTGTACAGAGCTGTGGAATATGTCAGTGATATAGAAGTGATGAGAATGTCTGTACAGCGCTGTGGAATATGTCAGTGATATATAAGTGATTAGAATGTCTGTACAGCGCTGTGGAATATGTCAGTGATATATATGTGATGAGAATGTCTGTGCAGCGCTGTGGAATATGTCAGCTGTATATAAGTGATGAGAATGTCTGTACAGCGCTGTGGAATATGTCAGTGATATATAAGTGATGAGAATGTCTGTACAGCGCTGTGGAATATGTCAGTGATATATAAGTGATGAGAATGTCTGTACAGCGCTGTGGAATATGTCAGTGATATAGAAGTGATGAGAATGTCTGTACAGCGCTGTGGGAGATGTCAGTGATATATAAGTGATGAGAATGTCTGTACAGCGCTGTGGAATATGTCAGTGATATATAAGTGATGAGAATGTCTGTACAGTGCTGTGGAATATGTCAGTGATATATAAGGGATGAGAATGTCTGTACAGCGCTGTGGAATATGTCAGTGATATATATGTGATGAGAATGTCTGTACAGCGCTGTGGAATATGTCAGTGATATATAAGTGATGAGAATGTCTGTACAGCGCTGCGGAATATGTCAGTGATATATAAGGGATGAGAATGTCTGTACAGCGCTGCGGAATATGTCAGTGATATATATGTGATGAGAATGTCTGTACAGCGCTGTGGAATATGTCAGTGATATATAAGTGATGAGAATGTCTGTACAGTGCTGTGGAATATGTCAGTGATATATAAGGGATGAGAATGTCTGTACAGCGCTGCGGAATATGTCAGTGATATATATGTGATGAGAATGTCTGTACAGCGCTGTGGAATATGTCAGTGATATATAAGTGATGAGAATGTCTGTACAGAGCTGTGGAATATGTCAGTGATATAGAAGTGATGAGAATGTCTGTACAGCGCTGTGGAATATGTCAGTGATATATAAGTGATTAGAATGTCTGTACAGCGCTGTGGAATATGTCAGTGATATATATGTGATGAGAATGTCTGTGCAGCGCTGTGGAATATGTCAGTTGTATATAAGTGATGAGAATGTCTGTACAGCGCTGTGGAATATGTCAGTGATATATAAGTGATGAGAATGTCTGTACAGCGCTGTGGAATATGTCAGTGATATATAAGTGATGAGAATGTCTGTACAGCGCTGTGGAATATGTCAGTGATATAGAAGTGATGAGAATGTCTGTACAGCGCGGTGGGAGATGTCAGTGATATATAAGTGATGAGAATGTCTGTACAGCGCTGTGGAATATGTCAGTGATATATAAGTGATGAGAATGTCTGTACAGTGCTGTGGAATATGTCAGTGATATATAAGGGATGAGAATGTCTGTACAGCGCTGCGGAATATGTCAGTGATATATATGTGATGAGAATGTCTGTACAGCGCTGTGGAATATGTCAGTGATATATAAGTGATGAGAATGTCTGTACAGCGCTGCGGAATATGTCAGTGATATATAAGTGATGAGAATGTCTGTACAGAGCTGTGGAATATGTCAGTGATATAGAAGTGATGAGAATGTCTGTACAGCGCTGTAGAATATGTCAGTGATATATAAGTGATTAGAATGTCTGTACAGCGCTGTGGAATATGTCAGTGATATATAAGTGATGAGAATGTCTGTACAGCGCTGTGCAATATGTCAGTGATATATAAGTGATGAGAATGTCTGTACAGTGCTGTGGAATATGTCAGTGATATATAAGTGATGAGAATGTCTGTACAGCGCTGTGGAATATGTCAGTGATATATAAGGGATGAGAATGTCTGTACAGCGCTGTGGAATATGTCAGTGATATATAAGTGATGAGAATGTCTGTACAGCGCTGTGGAATATGTCAGTGATATACACTCCCCTAAAGAATTATTAGTGCCCCCATACTAATACGGTGCTGGACCCCCTTTTGCCTTCAGAACTGCCTTAATTCTATGTGGCATTGATTCCACAAGGTGCTGATTCTTTAGAAATGTTGGCCCATATTGATAGGATAGCATCTTGCAGTTGATGGAGATTTGAGGGATGCACATCCAGGGCACGAAGCTCCCGTTCCACCACATCCCAAAGATGCTCTATTGGGTAGAGATCTGGTGACTGTGGGGCCATTTTAGTACAGTGAACTCATTGTCATGTTCAAGAAACCAATGTGAAATGATTGGAGCTTTGTGACATGGTGCATTATCCTGCTGGAAGTAGCCATCAGAGGATGGAGACATGTTCTCATTCTGTTTACCCCAAATTCGGACTCTACCATTTGAATGTCTCAACAGAAATCGAGACTCATCAGACCAGGCAACATTTTTCAGTCTTCAACAGTCCAATTTTGGTGAGCTCGTGCAAATTGTAGCCTCTTTTTCCTATTTGTAGTGGAGATGAGTGGTACCCGGTGGGGTCTTCTGCTGTTGTAGCCCATCCGCCTCACGGTTGTGCGTGTTGTGGCTTCACAAATGCTTTGCTGCAGACCTCGGGTGTAACGAGTGGTTATTTCAGCCAACGTTGCTCTTCTATCAGCTTGAATCAGTCGGCCCATTCTCCTCTGACCTCCAGCATCCACAAGGCATTTTCGCTCACAGGACTGCCGCATACTGGATGTTTTTCCCTTTTCACACCATTCTTTGTAAACCCTAGAAATGGTTGTGCGTGAAAATCCCAGTAACTGAGCAGATTGTGAAATACTCACACCGGCCCGTCTGGCACCAACATCCATGCCACGCTCAAAGTTGCTTAAATCCCCTTTCTTTCCCATTCTGACATTCAGTTTGGAGTTCAGGAGATTGTCTTGACCAGGAGCCCCCCCCCTAAATGCATCGAAGCAACTGCCATGTGATTGGTTGACTAGATAATTGCATCAATGAGAAATAGAACAGGTGTTCTTAATAATTCTTTAGGTGAGTGTATAAGTGATGAGAATGTCTGTACAGCGCTGTGGAATATGTCAGTGATATATAAGTGATGAGAATGTCTGTACAGCGCTGTGGAATATGTCAGTGATATATAAGTGATGAGAATGTCTGTACAGCGCTGTGGAATATGTCAGTGATATATAAGGGATGAGAATGTCTGTACAGCGCTGTGGAATATGTCAGTGATATATAAGTGATGAGAATGTCTGTACAGCGCTGTGGAATATGTCAGTGATATATAAGTGATGAGAATGTCTGTACAGCGCTGTGGAATATGTCAGTGATATATAAGTGATGAGAATGTCTGTACAGCGCTGTGGAATATGTCAGTGATATATAAGTGATGGGAATGTCTGTACAGCGCTGTGGAATATGTCAGTGATATATAAGGGATGAGAATGTCTGTACAGTGCTGTGGAATATGTCAGTGATATATAAGTGATGAGAATGTCTGTACAGCGCTGTGGAATATGTCAGTGATATATAAGTGATGAGAATGTCTGTACAGCGCTGTGGAATATGTCAGTGATATATATGTGATGAGAATGTCTGTACAGCGCTGTGGAATATGTCAGCGATATATAAGTGATGAGAATGTCTGTACAGCGCTGTGGAATATGTCAGTGATATATAAGTGATGAGAATGTCTGTACAGCGCTGTGGAATATGTCAGTGATATATAAGTGATGAGAATGTCTGTACAGCGCTGTGGAATATGTCAGTGATATATAAGCGAGATAAATAAATTCTATAACTCAGCAGTGAACTGATGACCTCACCATGGAGGCAGACCACATCACTGCTCTGGGGCCCGTAGTTAGAGGGGACACAGCAATGATCTTCTAGTTATGAAACCATAGCATTTTCTTGCAGCCAGTGCAAAGTGATTTTACAGCTGCTGTTGAGTTCAATGGTAACTGTTCAATTTTTTTTGCGCTCCACCGGGCTCCCCCTAGTGGTGGCTGAAGGCAGCCAGTTTTATGATAGACTGTGTGGGGAGACCTATAGTGGTATGGGGAGGGACTTATCAGTATTGATACCAGTTATCTGTGGAAATACATTGAGACCTATGGAATTCAGAAGGAGCGCCATATTTTTCCGGCTCCTGTACTATTTTTTTCCGGAAATAAACTTGCCTCATGTGACGTGTCCCCCAATGAATGCGTGTTGGAGGGACACCCGTTCTCAGCAGACACCGCGCAGAGGATAATGGAGTCATTATGCGCTGATCCCGACGCCTTCCTCGCCGACCTGTGATTTTATATAAACAGCGCCTCTCGATTGTGAAATTCAATATCCGTTTGGCCACAAACACATGATTTGCAGGTAGCGGCTGAGCTGGCGGCCGGGAACCTGTCACCGCCATTTATGGGAATTGAATTTCGAGGATGACAGAAGCTTTCAATTTCTCTTAATTGCGGCTGGATCTGCCCTCCTGACCCCGGGGTGACAGGGGCTGTTCGCTTCTGTTCCGGCTCCCACGTGACGCGTGGCTGTAATTCAGACATAATTCTCTCCACAAAAAGGCGGCCGCTTAATGGTCCTCCTGAGCCTCGCACACGGAGCCGCTCCGGATGATGGGGGTCACACATTCATTGTCACATCATACTGAGACGCCTGCAGGAACCCCGGGAAGATGATGGGAGTACTGATACAGCACATCTATAGGATTATCAGTCAGACCCACCTTGAGGTGCAGCAGCTGAGATTATAGGGGCTGGTAGAATACATAGGGGAGGTATAGGGGTTTAGGGGCATCCAGGCCCCGGTGTCCCTGGGGTACGGGCCAAAGGACTCTGGTCATAGATCTACATGGATGATGGGAGTAATGTATTGTCCACTGTGACAGGGATGATGGGAGTTGTGTTAAAGATGGTCATTAGACTGTGAGGTCATAGGATCAAGGATGATGGTAGTCAGGGCAGTTTCTAGGGAAATTTACCAACAGGGCGAACATCAAAAAAGTGCCCCCCCCCCCCCAAGATTGTGACCAGATCTCTGCCGTACCCCATTGTGGTTGATGGGGGCGGCGGGCATTCTGTCTGCATCCAGCAGGGCCGGATCCAGTGAATTCTCTGCTGGAACCGCCGCCAGGATCACCAACGCAGTGGTGAAAGTAGCCTAATACAGCGCCTCATACCTCTTACATACAGGTTAATACAGCGCCTCATACCTCTTACATCCAGAGTAATACAGCGCCTCATACCTCTTACATACAGGGTAATACAGCGCCTCATACCTCTTACATCCAGGATAATACAGCGCCTCATACCTCTTACATACAGGGTAATACAGCGCCTCATACCTCCTACATACAGGGTAATACAGCGCCCCATACCTCTTACATACAGGGTAATACAGCGCCTCATACCTCTTACATACAGGGTAATACAGCGCCTCATACCTCTTACATACAGGGTAATACGGCGCCTCATACCTCTTACATACAGGGTAATACAGCGCCTCATACCTCTTACATCCAGGGTAATACAGCGCCTCATACCTCTTACATACAGGGTAATACAGCGCCTCATACCTCTTACATACAGGGTAATACAGCGCCTCATACCTCTTACATACAGGGTAATACAGCGCCTCATACCTCTTACATACAGGGTAATACAGCGCCCCATACCTCTTACATACAGGGTAATACAGCGCACATACCTCTTACATACAGGGTAATACAGCGCCTCATACCTCTTACATCCAGGGTAATACAGCGCCTCATACCTCTTACATACAGGGTAATACAGCGCCTCATACCTCTTACATACAGGGTAATACAGCGCCTCATACCTCCTACATACAGGGTAATACAGCACCCCATACCTCTTACATACAGGGTAATACGGCGCCTCATACCTCTTACATACAGGGTAATACGGCGCCTCATACCTCTTACATACAGGGTAATACGGCGCCTCATACCTCTTACATACAGGGTAATACGGCGCCTCATACCTCTTACATCCAGGGTAATACAGCGCCTCATACCTCTTACATCCAGGGTAATACAGCGCCTCATACCTCTTACATACAGGGTAATACAGCGCATCATACCTCTTACATACAGGGTAATACAGCGCCTCATACCTCTTACATACAGGGTAATACAGCGCCTCATACCTCTTACATACAGGGTAATACAGCGCCCCATACCTCTTACATACAGGGTAATACAGCGCCCCATACCTCTTACATACAGGGTAATACAGCGCACATACCTCTTACATACAGGGTAATACAACGCCTCATACCTCTTACATCCAGGGTAATACAGCGCCTCATACCTCTTACATACAGGGTAATACAGCGCCTCATACCTCTTACATACAGGGTAATACAGCGCCTCATACCTCTTACATACAGGGTAATACAGCGCCTCATACCTCTTACATACAGGGTAATACAGCGCCCCATACCTCTTACATACAGGGTAATACAGCGCCTCACACCTCTTACATACAGGGTAATACAGCGCCTCATACCTCTTACATACAGGGTAATACAGCGCCTCATACCTCTTACATACAGGGTAATACAGCGCCTCATACCTCTTACATACAGGGTAATACAGCGCCCTATACCTCTTACATACAGGGTAATACAGCGCACATACCTCTTACATACAGGGTAATACAGCACCCCATACCTCTTACATCCAGGGTAATACAGCGCCCCATACCTCTTACATACAGGGTAATACAGCGCCTCATACCTCTTACATACAGGTTAATACAGCGCCTCATACCTCTTACATCCAGGGTAATACAGCGCCTCATACCTCTTACATACAGGGTAATACAGCGCCTCATACCTCTTACATACAGGGTAATACAGCGCCTCATACCTCTTACATACAGGGTAATACAGCGCCTCATACCTCTTACATACAGGTTAATACAGCGCCTCATTCCTCTTACATACAGGGTAATACAGCGCCTCATACCTCTTACATCCAGGGTAATACAGCGCCTCATACCTCTTACATACAGGGTAATACAGCGCCTCATACCTCTTACATACAGGTTAATACAGCGCCTCATACCTCTTACATACAGGGTAATACAGCGCCTCATACCTCTTACATACAGGGTAATACAGCGCCTCATACCTCTTACATACAGGGTAATACAGCGCCTCATACCTCTTACATACAGGGTAATACAGCGCCTCATACCTCTTACATACAGGTTAATACAGCGCCTCATTCCTCTTACATACAGGGTAATACAGCGCCTCATACCTCTTACATACAGGGTAATACAGCGCCTCATACCTCTTACAGCCAGGGTAATACAGCGCCTCATACCTCTTACATACTGGGTAATACAGCGCCTCATACCTCTTACATACAGGGTAATACAGCGCCTCATACCTCTTACATCCAGGGTAATACAGCGCCTCATACCTCTTACATACAGGGTAATACAGCGCCTCATACCTCTTACATACAGGGTAATACAGCGCCTCATACCTCTTACATACAGGGTAATACAGCGCCTCATACCTCTTACATACAGGGTAATACAGCGCCCCATACCTCTTACATACAGGGCAATACAGCGCACATACCTCTTACATACAGGGTAATACAGCGCCTCATACCTCTTACATACAGGGTAATACAGCGCCTCATACCTCTTACATACAGGGTAATACAGCGCCTCTTACATACAGGGTAATACAGCGCCTCATACCTCTTACATACAGGTTAATACAGCGCCTCATTCCTCTTACATACAGGGTAATACAGCGCCTCATACCTCTTACATCCAGGGTAATACAGCGCCTCATACCTATTACATACAGGGTAATACAGCGCCTCATACCTCTTACATCCAGGGTAATACAGCGCCTCATACCTCTTACATCCAGGGTAATACAGCGCCTCATACTTCTTACATCCAGGGTAATACAGCGCCTCATACCTCTTACATCCAGGGTAATACAGCGCCTCATACCTCCTACATACAGGGTAATACAGCGCCTCATACCTCCTACATACAGGGTAATACAGCGCCTCATACCTCTTACATACAGGGTAATACAGCGCCTCATACCTCTTACATACAGGGTAATACAGCGCCTCATACCTCTTACATACAGGGTAATACAGCGCCCCATACCTCTTACATACAGGGTAATACAGCGCACATACCTCTTACATACAGGGTAATACAGCACCTCATACCTCTTACATCCAGGGTAATACAGCGCCTCATACCTCTTACATCCAGGGTAATACAGCGCCTCATACCTCTTACATACAGGTTAATACAGCGCCTCATACCTCTTACATCCAGGGTAATACAGCGCCTCATACCTCTTACATCCAGGGTAATACAGCGCCTCATACCTCTTACATACAGGGTAATACAGCGCCTCATACCTCTTACATCCAGGGTAATACAGCGCCTCATACCTCTTACATCCAGGGTAATACAGCGCCTCATACCTCTTACATACAGGGTAATACAGCGCCTCATTCCTCTTACATACAGGGTAATACAGCGCCTCATACCTCTTACATACAGGGTAATACAGCGCCTCATACCTCTTACATACAGGGTAATACAGCGCCTCATACCTCTTACATCCAGGGTAATACAGCGCCTCATACCTCTTACATCCAGGGTAATACAGCGCCTCATACTTCTTACATACAGGGTAATACAGCGCCTTATACCTCTTACATCCAGGGTAATACAGCACCTTATACCTCCTACATACAGGGTAATACAGCGCCTCATACCTCCTACATACAGGGTAATACAGAGCCTCATACCTCTTACATACAGGGTAATACAGCGCCTCATACCTCTTACATCCAGGGTAATACAGCGCCTCATACCTCTTACATACAGGGTAATACAGCGCCTCATACCTCTTACATCCAAGGTAATACAGCGCCTCATACCTCTTACATCCAGGGTAATACAGCGCCTCATACTTCTTACATACAGGGTAATACAGAGCCTCATACCTCTTACATCCAGGGTAATACAGCGCCTTATACCTCCTACATACAGGGTAATACAGCGCCTCATACCTCCTACATACAGGGTAATACAGCGCCTCATACCTCTTACATACAGGGTAATACAGCGCCTCATACCTCTTACATACAGGGTAATACAGCGCCTCATACCTCTTACATACAGGGTAATACAGCGCCTCATACCTCTTACATCCAGGGTAATACAGCGCCTCATACCTCTTACATACAGGGTAATACAGCGCCTCATACCTCTTACATACAGGTTAATACAGCGCCTCATACCTCTTACATACAGGGTAATACAGCGCCTCATACCTCTTACATACAGGGTAATACAGCGCCTCATACCTCTTACATACAGGGTAATACAGCGCCTCATACCTCTTACATACAGGTTAATACAGCGCCTCATACCTCTTACATCCAGGGTAATACAGCGCCTCATACCTCTTACATCCAGGGTAATACAGCGCCTCATACCTCTTACATACAGGGTAATACAGCGCCTCATACCTCTTACATCCAGGGTAATACAGCGCCTCATACCTCTTACATACAGGGTAATACAGCGCCTCATACCTCTTACATACAGGGTAATACAGCGCCTCATACCTCTTACATCCAGGTTAATACAGCGCCTCATTCTTCTTACATACAGGGTAATACAGCGCCTCATACCTCTTACATACAGGGTAATACAGCGCCTCATACCTCTTACATACAGGGTAATACAGCGCCTCATACCTCTTACATACAGGGTAATACAGCGCCTCATACCTCTTACATACAGGGTAATACAGCGCCCCATACCTCTTACATACAGGGTAATACAGCGCCTCATACCTCTTACATACAGGGTAATACAGCGCCCCATACCTCTTACATCCAGGGTAATACAGCGCCCCATACCTCTTACATACAGGGTAATACAGCGCCTCATACCTCTTACATCCAGGGTAATACAGCGCCTCATACCTCTTACATACAGGGTAATACAGCGCCTCATACCTCTTACTTCCAGGGTAATACAGCGCCTCATACCTCTTACATCCAGGGTAATACAGCGCCTCATACCTCTTACATACAGGGTAATACAGCGCTTCATACCTCTTACATCCAGGGTAATACAGTGCCTCATACCTCCTACATACAGGGTAATACAGCGCCTCATACCTCCTACATACAGGGTAATACAGAGCCTCATACCTCTTACATACAGGGTAATACAGCGCCTCATACCTCTTACATACAGGGTAATACAGCGCCCCATACCTCTTACATCCAGGGTAATACAGCGCCTCATACCTCTTACATCCAGGGTAATACAGCGCCTCATACCTCTTACATACAGGGTAATACAGCGCCTCATACCTCTTACATACAGGGTAATACAGCGCCTCATACCTCTTACATACAGGGTAATACAGCGCCTCATACCTCTTACATCCAGGGTAATACAGCGCCTCATACCTCTTACATACAGGGTAATACAGCGCCTCATACCTCTTACATACAGGGTAATACAGCGCCTTATACCTCTTACATTCAGGGTAATACAGCGCCTCATACCTCTTACATACAGGGTAATACAGCGCCTTATACCTCTTACATACAGGGTAATACAGCGCCCAATACCTCTTACATACAGGGTAATACAGCGCCCCATACCTCTTACATACAGGGTAATACAGCGCCTCATACCTCTTACATCCAGGGTAATACAGCGCCTCATACCTCTTATATCCAGGGTAATACAGCGCCTCATACCTCTTACATCCAGGGTAATACAGCACCTCATACCTCTTACATCCAGGGTAATACAGCGCCTCATACCTCTTACATACAGGGTAATACAGCGCCTCATACCTCTTACATCCAGTGACGTCTCCTCTGATGTAGACGTTCTCTGTCCTCATCTTCTCCATTCAGACCAGACCACCATGATGATTTCTTTCAGCCATCTCTCGTCTCTGCAGAGTTTGACAGACATCGTAGTTTCCTACTTTTCCATCATCCTCCCACCTTCTCAACATCCCATCCTGCACCCCCAAAACTATACTGCATAAAAAGATAAACCCCCTAAAAATACTAGTTACACACAGATAGCGCCCCCTTCAATAATTATTGGAACACAATGCCCTAAAAAATAACTGCACCCAGCAAATAGTGCCCCTGACACTAATAGTGTAACCATAATGTCCCCCAAAAATAGCTGATACTGTGCCAGGGCGCCCCCCACAGTAATAGTGCTCGCAAAAGTCCCACCAATAGTAATATTCTCTGCCAGAGTGCACTTAGTGTCAGTGCCCCCAATAGTAATGTGCCCGTACTAGTAATGATGTTCCCCAAAAATAACTGTGCTAAGCTGATGCTGTGCCAGGGCGCCCCCACAGTAATGGTGCCCCCACAGTAATGGCGCCCCCACAGTAATAGCGCTCCCCAAAATCTCAGCAATAGTAATAATTCTGTGCCAGAGTGCACTTAGTGTAGTGTAGTAATAGTGCTCCTACAGTGCCCCCAACAGTAATTGTGTCCCACAAGTAATAATGCTCCCATAGTCCCCCAGTTGTAATAAAGCCCACCATAATGCCCCGATAGTAATAATTCTAATATAGTGCCCCTATAATTTGTGCCAGTATAAAATACTCCTATATGGTGCCGCCAGAAGATGCCCCCATAGTGCTCCTCCCCCATCCCCATAGTGTCCTCCATAATGTGCCAGTATAATATGCCCCTATAGACTGCCCCACATAGATGCCCCCATAATACTTCTCTTCCCCCTTTCCCATTGTGGCACCAAAATGAATGCCAGTATTAAATGCCCCTATATAATGCCCCCATAGTGCTCTTCTCCCCCACTTCTCCATAGTGCTTCCCAATAATGTGTTCCAGTACATAGGGCCCCCAGTAGATGACCCCATAGTGCTCCTTCCCTCTTGTCCATAGGGCCTAATAATGCCCCCCATAATGTGCCAGTATATAGGGCTCCGATAGTGCTTCCCCTCTTCTCCATAGTGCCCCCCATATTGTGGCAGTATATAGGGCCCCCATAGTGCTTCCCCTCTTCTCCATAGTGCCCCCCATATTGTGGCATTATATAGGGCTCCGATAGTGCTTCCCCCTCTTCTCCATAGTGCCCCCCATATTGTGGCAGTATATAGGGCCCCCATAGTGCTTCCCCTCTTCTCCATAGTGGCCCCCCCCATTTTGTGCCAGTTTATAGGGCTCAGATAGTGCTTCCCCTCTTCTCCATAGTGCCCCCCATATTGTGGCAGTATATAGGGCCCCCATAGTGCTTTCACTCTTCTTCATAGTGCCCCCCCATATTTTGGCAGTATATAGGGCTCCGATAGTGCTTCCCCCTCTTCTCCATAGTGCCCCCCATATTGTGGCAGTATATAGGGCCCCCATAGTGCTTCCCCTCTTCTCCATAGTGGCCCCCATAGTGCTTCACCTCTTCTCCATAATGCCCCCCCCCCCATATTTTGGTAGTATACAGGGCCCCATAGTGCTTCCCCTCTTCTCCATAGTGGCCCCCATAGTGCTTCCCCTATTCTCCATAGTTGCCCCCATAATAATTACCCTCTTCTCCATAGTGCCCCTCCATATTGTGCCAGTAGTACAGATGAATATAGAGATAAGCACTTCCACAATGGAGGCGCTCATCTCCACTCCTGCTGCCTCCGGACAGAAAGGGCCCCCCTCCGGCGCTGGTCCCTGCTGACGGCGCCCCCCTCTTCTGTCCTGAGTGAAGCGCCCCGTGCGGTCACACCCCTCGACCCGGCTGTAGAAACGGCCCTGATGGTAGTTATACTTTGCATGTATGACAGAGACATTATCTGAAGTTTCCTCATGTTTTGTACTCCTGTTACATCCAGAGCTGCAGTCACAATTCTGCAGTCACATCCTGTTTTCTACTCCTATAGAGACCAGCGCTACCCTCACAGGATCAGCATTTTCTGCAGCCTCTACACATGCTGCCAAATTCCCATAAACTCAGAGGAAGCGGTAAAGGTATAAAAAAAACTACGGAACCAGAGAAGTGAGAGATCGCTGCCCCCAAGAGCTTACACTCTAAAGGGGAGGAGCAGAGTGACACAGGATGGAGGATGAGACATTCCATACAATAACTTGTGTGATCTTCCACTGTCGTCTTATGTTGTGATCTTTTCCAACTTTATTACATTGAAAAAATACAATAAAACTATTTTAAATTTAGAATTTAAAGAGTTAACCCAAAAACAATAAAACTGATACAGAATAAGTGAACATTGAGCGGCGTGGCCACGTGGTCTCTGTGTTCTGGCCACTGGGGGCGCCCTGTACAACTCAAATCATCAAAGAGAACGGCACCTGCTCCAGAATAAGAAACAATGTAACACGTTTCATCTGAAGTTCTAATTGTGTTGTCAAAATGCTAGAAATCATCTCACTTTCAGCGTCTCCCGCGATATCTGAGACAACTTCTGATACGAGTCAGACTAGTTCGTAGTTTTTGAAATGGAAATAAAATAAAACTCTTTCAAATTTTGAATTCATTAACGGTTCAGGTAGATTTCCTGTGTGGCCAGTTCTGTAAAGTTCCCATCACAAGGCTCGGATCCTGGATTCCACCTCTCGTCACCTGGCCTTTTCCCATCTATGGGGCAATGATTAACTCTGCAGCTTTGTTATTGCGTCTCGTGCGGTAATTGAGGTCCTGCGTTTAACGAACGATAACGAACGGTGATAAGAAATATCAGATCCAGGGAGGAAGTCATTCCTTCAGCACAAAGCGTCCAGGGGAGGTGAAAGGTTAACCTTTGGCATCAGAAATGACCCCGACTACAGAGAAAGTCAAAGTATATAAATAAATAATAATAAATACCAATAAAGCGAATACAAATAATACAAATAATAAAAATAACAATAAAATTAATAATAATAATAATAAAAATAATAAATACATTAACGAATAAATATAAACAGTAAAAGGGGATCCTGTAAAAAATGGATCCTGTAAAATAAACAACGGACCCTGTGCGTCATTCTGCACATTTGTCTTCCATTTCACCCATTTCATTGCATGCAGAACAGAAGAATGGAAAAGTAACGGTGATGTCAACTCCCCCTAACCGGCAGTGATCCTGGGAACATATCACATCGCTTTCTGACCAATTTACCTAATTTACCGATGTCCCGTTTCGGCACCGTGGCAGTTTTGCAGCTTTAATAATCGTACTGGGTACGAGAGTTCAGTGACGGCAGCGAGTAAATCTGTGCAGAACGCGACCCTCGGTGTGACGATGCTGAGAAATCCTGCAGCTCCTGCTGTGACAAGGGCAATTTGGAAAATATATTACACGTTACCCAGAATCCTCTCCTGTTCCTGGAATCTTAGGCCCATGGAATCTCCAGGAGAACGGTCCAAGGATAATAATTTATAACACGATGCAAAGTGCAATCCAGTATGATATCCCTGATAACATAGTATCAGCAGGGGTTTATGAGGGATCGGGCCGCTTACAGTAATCTGATCACCTTCTATAAGCAAGTAAGGTCAGTACCGAAGGAGTCACAGTTACTAGTAGGGTACCAGAGGGGTCACTAATGGAGAATTTTGTACATAGGAGCAGTATTATAGTAGTTATATTCTTGTACATAGGAGGCAGTATTATAGTACACTGCGTGCAGAATTATTAGGCAAATGAGTATTTTGACCACATCATCCTCTTTATGCATGTTGTCTTACTCCAAGTTGTATAGGCTCGAAAGCCTACTACCAATTAAGCATATTAGGTGATGTGCATTTCTGTAATGAGAAGGGGTGTGGTCTAATGACATCAACACCCTATATCAGGTGTGCATAATTATTAGGCAACTTCCTTTCCTTTGGCAAAATGGGTCAAAAGAAGGACTTGACAGGCTCAGAAAAGTCAAAAATAGTGAGATATCTTGCAGAGGGATGCAGCACTCTTAAAATTGCAAAGCTTCTGAAGCGTGATCATCGAACAATCAAGCGTTTCATTCAAAATAGTCAACAGGGTCGCAAGAAGCGTGTGGAAAACCAAGGCGCAAAATAACTGCCCATGAACTGAGAAAAGTCAAGCGTGCAGCTGCCAAGATGCCACTTGCCACCAGTTTGGCCATATTTCAGAGCTGCAACATCACTGGAGTGCCCAAAAGCACAAGGTGTGCAATACTCAGAGACATGGCCAAGGTAAGAAAGGCTGAAAGACGACCACCACTGAACAAGACACACAAGCTGAAACGTCAAGACTGGGCCAAGAAATATCTCAAGACTGATTTTTCTAAGGTTTTATGGACTGATGAAATGAGAGTGAGTCTTGATGGGCCAGATGGATGGGCCCGTAGCTGGATTGGTAAAGGGCAGAGAGCTCCAGTCCGACTCAGACGCCAGCAAGGTGGAGGTGGAGTACTGGTTTGGGCTGGTATCATCAAAGATGAGCTTGTGGGGCCTTTTCGGGTTGAGGATGAAGTCAAGCTCAACTCCCAGTCCTACTGCCAGTTTCTGGAAGACACCTTCTTCAAGCAGTGGTACAGGAAGAAGTCTGCATCCTTCAAGAAAAACATGATTTTCATGCAGGACAATGCTCCATCACACGTGTCCAAGTACTCCACAGCGTGGCTGGCAAGAAAGGGTATAAAAGAAGAAAATCTAATGACATGGCCTCCTTGTTCACCTGATCTGAACCCCATTGAGAACCTGTGGTCCATCATCAAATGTGAGATTTACAAGGAGGGAAAACAGTACACCTCTCTGAACAGTGTCTGGGAGGCTGTGGTTGCTGCTGCACGCAATGTTGATGGTGAACAGATCAAAACACTGACAGAATCCATGGATGGCAGGCTTTTGAGTGTCCTTGCAAAGAAAGGTGGCTATTGGTCACTGATTTGTTTTTGTTTTGTTTTTGAATGTCAGAAATGTATATTTGTGAATGTTGAGATGTTATATTGGTTTCACTGGTAAAAATAAATAATTGAAATGGGTATATATTTGTTTTTTGTTAAGTTGCCTAATAATTATGCACAGTAATAGTCACCTGCACACACAGATATCCCCCTAAAATAGCTAAAACTAAAAACAAACTAAAAACTACTTCCAAAAATATTCAGCTTTGATATTAATGAGTTTTTTGGGTTCATTGAGAACATGGTTGTTGTTCAATAATAAAATTAATCCTCAAAAATACAACTTGCCTAATAATTCTGCACTCCCTGTAGTTATATTCTTGTACATAAGAGCAGTATTATAGTAGTTATATTCTTGTATATAGGAGCAGTATTATAGTAGTTATATACTTGTACATAGGAGCAGTATTATAGTAGTTATATTCTTGTACATAGGAGGCAGTATTATAGTAGTTATATTCTTGTACATAGGAGCAGTATTATAGTAGTTATATTCTTGTACATAGGAGGCAGTATTATAGTAGTTATATTCTTGTACATAGGAGCAGTATTATAGTAGTTATATTCCTGTACATAGGAGCAGTATTATAGTAGTTATATTCCTGTACATAGGAGGCAGTATTATATTAGTTATATTCTTGTACATAGGAGCAGTATTATAGTAGTTATAGTCTTGTACATAGGAGGCAGTATTATAGTAGTTATATTCTTGTACATAGGAGCAGTATTATAGTAGTTATATTCTTGTACATAGGAGCAGTATTATAGTAGTTATATTCTTGTACATAGGAGCAGTATTATAGTAGTTATATTCCTGTACATAGGAGCAGTATTATAGTACTTATATTCTTGTACATAGGAGCAGTATTATAGTAGTTATATTCTTGTACATAGGAGCAGTATTATAGTAGTTATATTCTTGTACATAAGAGGCAGTATTATAGTAGTTATATTCTTGTACATAGGAGGCAGTATTATAGTAGTTATATTCTTGTACATAGGAGCAGTATTATAGTAGTTATATTTTTGTACATAGGAGGCAGTATTATAGTAGTTATACTCTTATACATAGGAGGCAGTATTATAGTAGTTATATTCTTGTACATGGGAGGGAGTATTATAGCAGTTATATTCTTGTACATAGTAGGCAGTATTATAGTAGATATATTCATGTACATAGGGAGCAGTATTATAGTAGTTATATTCTTGTACATAGGAGCAGTAATATAGTAGTTATATTTATGTACATAGGAGCAGTATTATAGTAGTTATATTCTTGTACATAGGAGCAGTATTATAGTAGTTATATTCTTGTACATAGGAGCAGTATTATAGTAGTTATATTCATGTACATAGGAGCAGTATTATAGTAGTTATATTCTTGTACATAGGAGCAGTATTATAGTAGTTATATTTTTGTACATAGGAGGCAGAATTATAGTAGTTATATTCTTGTACATAGGAGGCAGTATTATAGTAGATATGGTCTTGTACATAGGAGGCAGTATTATAGTAGTTATATTCTTGTACATAAGAGCAGTATTATAGTAGTTATATTCTTGTACATAGGAGCAGTATTATAGTAGTTATATTCTTGTACATAGGAGGCAGAATTATAGTAGTTATATTCTTGTACATAGGAGGCAGTATTATAGTAGTTATATTCTTATACATAGGAGGCAGTATTATAGTAGTTATATTCTTGTACATAGGAGCAGTATTATAGTAGTTATATTCTTGTACATAGGAGGCAGTATTATAGTAGTTATATTCTTGTACATAAGAGGCAGTATTATAGTAGTTATATTCTTGTACATAGGAGCAGTATTATAGTAGTTATATTCTTGTACATAGGAGCAGTATTATAGTAGTTATATTCTTGTATATAGGAGCGGTATTATAGTAGTTATATTCTTGTACATAGGAGCAGTATTATAGTAGTTATATTCTTGTACATAGGAGCAGTATTATAGTAGTTATATTCTTGTACATAGGAGGCAGTATCATAGTAGTTATATTCTTGTAGATAGGAGCAGTATTATAGTAGTTATATTCTTGTACATAAGAGCAGTATTATAGTAGTTATATTCTTGTACATAGGAGCAGTATTATAGTAGTTATATTCTTGTACATAGGAGCAGTATTATAGTAGTTATATTCTTGTACATAGGAGCAGTATTATAGTAGTTATATTCTTGTACATAAGAGCAGTATTATAGCAGTTATATTCTTGTACATAGGCGCAGTATTATAGCAGTTATATTCTTGTACATAGGAGCAGTATTATAGTAGTTATATTCTTGTACATAGGAG
Source organism: Bufo bufo (assembly GCF_905171765.1). NCBI lineage: Eukaryota > Metazoa > Chordata > Amphibia > Anura > Bufonidae > Bufo > Bufo bufo. The sequence goes on from NC_053396.1 coordinate 228,514,688, forward strand.
CAGTATTATAGTAGTTATATTCTTGTATATAGGAGCAGTATTATAGTAGTTATATTCTTGTACATAGGAGCAGTATTATAGTAGTTATATTCTTGTACATAGGAGGCAGTATTATAGTAGTTATATTCTTGTAGATAGGAGCAGTATTATAGTAGTTATATTCTTGTACATATGAGCAGTATTATAGTAGTTATATTCTTGTACATAGGAGCAGTATTATATTAGTTATATTCTTGTACATAGGAGCAGTATTATAGTAGTTTTATTCTTGTACATAGGAGGCAGTATTATAGTAGTTATATTCTTGTACATAGAAGAAGTATTATAGTAGTTATATTTTTGTACATAGGAGGCAGTATTATAGTAGTTATATTCTTGTACATGGGAGGCAGTATTATAGTAGTTATATTCTTGTACATAGTAGGCAGTATTATAGTAGATATATTCATGTACATAGGAGGCAGTATTATAGTAGTTATATTCTTGTACATGGGAGGCAGTATTATAGTAGTTATATTCTTGTATATAGGAGGCAGTATTATAGTAGTTATATTCTTGTACATAGAATCAGTATTATAGTAGCTATATTTTTGTACATAGGAGGCAGTATTATAGTAGTTATACTCTTATACATAGGAGGCAGTATTATAGTAGTTATATACTTGTACATGGGAGGGAGTATTATAGCAGTTATATTCTTGTACATAGTAGGCAGTATTATAGTAGATATATTCATGTACATAGGGAGCAGTATTATAGTAGTTATATTCTTGTACATAGGAGCAGTAATATAGTAGTTATATTTATGTACATAGGAGCAGTATTATAGTAGTTATATTCTTGTACATAGAAGCAGTATTATAGTAGTTATATTCTTGTACATAGGAGGCAGTATTATAGTAGTTATATTCTTGTACATAGGAGGCAGTATTATAGTAGTTATATTCTTGTACATAGGAGCAGTATTATAGTAGTTATATTCTTGTACATAGGTGCAGTATTATAGTATTTATATTCTTGTAGATAGGAGCAGTATTATAGTAGTTATATTCTTGTACATAGGAGCAGTATTATAGTAGTTATATTCTTGTACATAGAAGCAGTATTATAGTAGTTATATTCTTGTACATAGAAGCAGTATTATAGTAGTTATATTCTTGTACATAGGAGCAGTATTATAGTAGTTATATTCTTGTACATAGGAGGCAGTATTATAGTAGTTATATTCTTGTACATAGGAGGCAGTATTATAGTAGTTATATTCTTGTACATAGGAGCAGTATTATAGTAGTTATATTCTTGTACATAGGAGGCAGTATTATAGTAGTTATATTCTTGTACATAGGAGGCAGTATTATAGCAGTTATATTCATGTACATAGGAGCAGTATTATAGTAGTTATATTCTTGTACATAGGAGCAGTATTATAGTAGTTATATTCTTGTATATAGGAGCAGTATTATAGTAGTTATATTCTTGTACATAGGAGCAGTATTATAGTAGTTATATTCTTGTACATAGGAGGCAGTATTATAGTAGTTATATTCTTGTAGATAGGAGCAGTATTATAGTAGTTATATTCTTGTACATAAGAGCAGTATTATAGTAGTTATATTCTTGTACATAGGAGCAGTATTATATTAGTTATATTCTTGTACATAGGAGCAGTATTATAGTAGTTTTATTCTTGTACATAGGAGGCAGTATTATAGTAGTTATATTCTTGTACATAGAAGAAGTATTATAGTAGTTATATTTTTGTACATAGGAGGCAGTATTATAGTAGTTATATTCTTGTATTTGGGAGGCAGTATTATAGTAGTTATATTCTTGTACATAGTAGGCAGTATTATAGTAGATATATTCATGTACATAGGAGGCAGTATTATAGTAGTTATATTCTTGTACATGGGAGGCAGTATTATAGTAGTTATATTCTTGTATATAGGAGGCAGTATTATAGTAGTTATATTCTTGTACATAGAATCAGTATTATAGTAGCTATATTTTTGTACATAGGAGGCAGTATTATAGTAGTTATACTCTTATACATAGGAGGCAGTATTATAGTAGTTATATACTTGTACATGGGAGGGAGTATTATAGCAGTTATATTCTTGCACATAGTAGGCAGTATTATAGTAGATATATTCATGTACATAGGGAGCAGTATTATAGTAGTTATATTCTTGTACATAGGAGCAGTAATATAGTAGTTATATTTATGTACATAGGAGCAGTATTATAGTAGTTATATTCTTGTACATAGAAGCAGTATTATAGTAGTTATATTCTTGTACATAGGAGGCAGTATTATAGTAGTTATATTCTTGTACATAGGAGGCAGTATTATAGTAGTTATATTCTTGTACATAGGAGCAGTATTATAGTAGTTATATTCTTGTACATAGGTGCAGTATTATAGTAGTTATATTCTTGTAGATAGGAGCAGTATTATAGTAGTTATATTCTTGTACATAGGAGCAGTATTATAGTAGTTATATTCTTGTACATAGAAGCAGTATTATAGTAGTTATATTCTTGTACATAGAAGCAGTATTATAGTAGTTATATTCTTGTACATAGGAGGCAGTATTATAGTAGTTATATTCTTGTACATAGGAGCAGTATTATAGTAGTTATATTCTTGTAGATAGGAGCAGTATTATAGTAGTTATATTCTTGTACATAGGAGCAGTATTATAGTAGTTATATTCTTGTACATAGGAGCAGTATTATAGTAGTTATATTCTTGTACATAGGAGGCAGTATTATAGTAGTTATATTCTTGTACATAGGAGGCAGTATTATAGCAGTTATATTCTTGTACATAGGAGCAGTATTATAGTAGTTATATTCTTGTACATAGGAGGCAGTATTATAGTAGTTATATTCTTGTACATAGGAGGCAGTATTATAGTAGTTATATTCTTGTACATAGGAGCAGTATTATAGTAGTTATATTCTTGTACATAGGAGGCAGTATTATAGTAGTTATATTCTTGTACATAGGAGGTAGTATTATAGTAGTTATATTCTTGTACATAGGAGGCAGTATTATAGTAGATATATTCTTGTACATAGGAGCAGTATTATAGTAGTTATATTCTTGTACATAGGAGCAGTATTATAGTAGTTATATTCTTGTACATAGGAGGCAGTATTATAGTAGTTATATTCTTGTACATAGGAGGCAGTATTATAGGAGTTATATTCTTGTACATAGGAGGCAGTATTATAGTAGTTATATTCTTGTACATAGGAGCAGTATTATAGTAGTTATATTCTTGTACATAGGAGCAGTATTATAGTAGTTATATTCTTGTACATAGGAGGCAGTATTATAGTAGTTATATTCTTGTACATAGGAGCAGTATTATAGTAGTTATATTCTGGTACATAGGAGGCAGTATTATAGTAGTTATATTCTTGTACATAGGAGCAGTATTATAGTAGTTATATTCTTGTACATAGGAGCAGTATTATAGTAGTTATATTCTTGTACATAGGAGGCAGTATTATAGTAGTTATATTCTTGTACATAGGAGCAGTATTATAGTAGTTATATTCCTGTACATAGGAGGCAGTATTATAGTAGTTATATTCTTGTACATAGGGGCAGTATTATAGTAGTTATATTCTTGTACATAGGAGCAGTATTATAGTAGTTATATTCTTGTACATAGGAGGCAGTATTATAGTAGTTATATTCCTGTACATAGGAGCAGTATTATAGTAGTTATAGTCTTGTACATAAGAGTAGTATTATAGTAGTTATATTCTTGTACATAGGAGCAGTATTATAGTAGTTATATTCTTGTACATAGGAGCAGTATTATAGTAGTTACACATACATTTTTGTATACTGAGGCACTATTACAACAGTTATATTTATCCTGTGGCAGATATGATTCATTTTTAATAACTCTTAAACATATCTCTTGTTAACATTGTCTGCAGGTGATTATTATAATATCGGCATTGATACTTAAGGTCGTTATGGTCCAGTTCGGGCAGATTATTTAGATTTTGCTGATATTTTTATGCTATGTAACTTGTTGAATTTTTCTCTGGAAAGGCTTTACAATAAATCCAAAGGAAACCAGGTTATGAGACATAACTGAACATTGAGCCAGGATATTATCCTGCGGAGAGAACATTTTTCTTTTAGAGAAAAATTCCTCGGAGCAAGTCTGAAGTTTTTTATGTAAGTCTATCTATCTATTTATCTTATCTGGGAATCAATATGTCTCATATATATCTATCCAGTGGCGTAACTATAATTTATAGAACTCCATGACAAGATAAGATGGCCCCGCACTTTGTGTAAGAAAATTAAAACAGCAGCATAAGTAGTAATACCGTTAATTAAAGATTTGTATATTAGCACAATGTATCAGAAATCCTGCATACACACTGCAAAGACCGACTGATAGGGACCTTAGATTGTGAGCTCCTGGGGACTGCAAGCGATGAGAATGTCTGTACAGCGCTGCAGAATATGTCAGAGATATAAGTGATTAAATAATAATTATTGCAAAAAGCTACTATATTTTTATTCTCCATGAAAAGCTATCTATCTCCTATCTATCTATCTATTATCTATCTATCTATCTATTATCTATCTATTATCTATCTATCTATTATCTATCTATCTATCTACCTATCTATCTATTATCTATCTATCTATCTATTATCTATCTATCTATTATCTATCTATCTATCTATTTATCTATCATCCATCTCATAACTATCTATTTAGATTATATCTTTCTATCTATCTTATACAGGTCGGACTGGGGTGCCTTGGGCCCACCGTATGGATACATTCAAATATTACCTGCTCACACAGCTGGGGAAGGGGGGCACCTGATACCAGATGATTTAATATGGGGGTCCCTGCAGCAACTTTGAGAAGGTAGGTCCTGGGGAAAAGAGGATATCGGCAGCTTTCATCTATAGCTAAAAGTCATGTCAGCTCTGATCGTGTCTATAATAATATCTATCTATCTAATATCTCCTATCTATCTATCTATCTATCTATCTATTATCTATCTATTATCTATCTAATATATATTATCTATCTATCTATCTATCTATCTATCTCCTATCTATCTAATATCTCCTATCTATCTATCTATTATCTATCTATCTAATATCTCCTATCTATCTATCTATCTATCTATCTATCTATCTATCTATCTATCTATCCATCTATCTATCTCTTATCTATATCTATCTATCTCCTATCTATCTATCTATTATCTATCTATCTATATCTAATATCTATCTATATCTAATATCTATCTATATCTAATATCTATCTATATCTATCTATCTCTTATCTATATCTATCTATCTCCTATCTATCTATCTATTATCTATCTATCTATTATCTATCTATTATCTATTATCTATCTATTATATATCTATCTATCTATCTATCTATCTATCTATCTATTATCTATCTATCTATCTATATCTAATATCTATCTATATCTATCAGGTCACTGTGATCATTTCACCAACATACAATGTAACATAAATCCGGATGTTCTCAGATAAATAATTGCTCCTCTCTCGTTCCTCATTTCCATACGGGAAGGGAAGCGGATACATAAATGAATACATTTTCCTTCTTGTAGAGGCTGATTATACTGTTAGGTGTGGGGCGGCCGGGGCAGCGATTTACTGACCAGTGGCGTCCGGTTTGCCTCCTCCTACATCAGATCCGTCAGACAGTTTGGTTTAATCTTTATACAGGGAATGTTCAGGTCCCCCCCCTCCCCCATCTCGTGTGAAGTTCCCTCAGGCCCCGATCATTGCAGCCAAACCTCACCGGCCTAAAACACCAACTACTGGATTTTTGCTTCGATATAACTTTAAGAAGAAAAGCAATGAAAAAAATGTGAATTTGTGAGACGGATGTTTCCTTGTGTGCATTCAGATCACATCCCCTCCACCGGCCATTGAGCTCTGATTCAACATGGACGGCTGGGCCTTTGTGCAGATGACTGATGTTCTGGCCATTTAATACAGAAAGGGAGCGAGGACGGCATTTATATCACACAAAACACCAGCACAAGGCATCCTGGGATTTCTGCAGGAAGAGTCGCCCCGGCTTCACCCTCAAGATCGTCTGAATAAGAAAATCATAATGGCCGCCGTCTACCGGAAAAACAAAATACTAGCAAAAAACATTCAGATTTGTGCTTCACTGCTTTTCATTTACCTCTTCAGTTCCCGGGAAGAGGGGGGGGGGGGGGTCATTTACTTTTACATTAAATTTGCAAGTCAAAACATCTAAGCGATTTGTAAATGCGGCTGAAGAGACGCCGACCTCTGTGATAGAAATTATACAGAAATTATAGAGAGATCGTACAGAAGTCATACAGGCATTATACACATTTCTTTCTATGGATTTGTCATTTACCACAAATGTATCTAAAATTTCCCCAAAAATATTTACCATTTTCCATAATATTTCAACTAATTTTGCTCATGTTTACAAGCAATTCACAGAAGAGGTTTATAATAGAAGCCAAAGGCCCAAGTACTGAGCATTGCCCATCAAAGGACGTGGACGGGGCTCACTTTCCTCCACATTCTCTGCAACGTTTTTACATGAACCTTCATTTACTAGCACTGACGCTGATTCTTTTTTTTAATAAAATAAAAAATAATCATTTTTCTATCTGTTCTTTATTCTTCCAGAAATACTAATTAAAAATAATGGCATATTTTAATGATTATCCATGTTTCTAGTTTTTAGAAAAATAATTTAGTATAAAAAAAACTGAAAAATGATTTCAATTGAAAAAGTTGAAATTGTAAATATGATACCAAAAGAATTTATTTCTAGGGAAAATCGTAAAGCTCAAGAAATTGTGCAATTCTTACAAATGATTTTTTAAATCTCCAAACATTTTTTAGGATTTTGTTAAATACTAATCCGTCTGGACAGGGAGTGTTTTCTTCGGAAATGTGTTTTCTGGAATAATAAAGAAAATGATAGAATTTATCATCAAGTCGAAACAAACCCACAAAAAAGTGAATATTCTATAAAAGGAGCATAAATGGAAACATTCACTGCAATTGAACTAAACATTTTCACATTTCAGGAATTTCCAAACAAGAATCTAGCACCAAACAAAATAAAATCAAAAGAGGAAACGCAAATATTATCAACAAGCAATGATGCCCAAAAAGTAACAAATTCAATTATAAACACAAGAAAAATCCATTTTCTGCAGAAGGTATTGTTGTCTGGGTCGTCCCTCAGCCACAATATTCCTGATATAAACACTGTCCACGGGAAACGCTGCAGCGATGACATACACACAACCCATTTACTTGTCATTTTGTAAAAAATGTTTATTTGGTTCAATTTTTTTCTTTCTTTTTGATATTTTTTTTTTTACAACAAATAAAATATTGTGTCATTATAAACCCTAAACTAAAACCAGGTATCGAACAAACAGTAACATCTGTTTTTGTATCTTTGCGCTTATTGTATCTTTAGACTTTTTGGCTTTTTTTTTTTTATTTTTTGTTATTTTTTTAAACAGATGGCAGAATTTACTGAAAATAAATAATTGGTAACTATTATAGGCAATTCTGAATAAAATACTTGGAAAAAAAGCAACTTGTAATGAAAATAGCGTTTATTATACATCAGATACTAAATGAATAAAGTAAATGATCTTTTTATTATTTTTTTTTTAAATTAATAAATTCAAAAAGTTCAATATACAAAACTGTACACTTATAAAGTTGGCAGAAACATTTTGTTGATTGTTTGGGGCTAAATTTTAGCTCTGACTGGAGAAGAATTGAAAATATCAAAATGCTTGGAAGTGAATATTTGCAGCAGTGAATATTTCTGACTATTGTGAAAAACAACATTTCACCCAAAAATAACAACAAAAAAATGGTAAAAATTACAAAAGGTCTCAGACCAGCAGATACATAACTATTAGTATATGGGATATGCGCACCTACAGCTCTGGATAACGGCTCTGTGTCAGGCCTGGGTGTGAGGCAGGGATCTAAGACTAAAAAAATAATAATTTGGGGTGCAAAAAATACAATTTTATAATATATTTCTAAACAATAATAGCAAGGTGTGTGGTTTGTATGCAAATGAATGACTCTCTAGATGTGATTTAGAAGCGCACCGCATGGTATAATCCTATAGTATCTGATATCTGGAAGCATAGCTTTATAATATACAATATTACAAAAATTAAATTAAAAAATACAGAAAATTATATATAAATGTGCAAACCATATACATGCAGCTGGGGAATGTGAGAAATAAGAATGAGCAATACAATTGGTGATTGGACTGACCTGTAGAATTCATGTTATGTGGGCATTATGGATCTAGAAGCCCCTACAGAGGTTTCACAGTCACATCCAGAGACCCCAGCAGTACTGAGACCACCAACAACTGTGAGTTTTCAGTGGATATGAGGACAGAAACAGTGAAATACAGAGACACAGAGAGGTGAAGAGTAAAGAGAGATACAGAGACACAGAGAGGTAAAGAGTACAGAGACATACAGAGACACAGAAAGGTGAAGAGTACAGAGACATACAGAGACACAGAAAGGTGAAGAGTACAGAGACATACAGAGACACAGAAAGGTGAAGAGTACAGAGATATAGAGAGGTGAAGAGTACAGAGACATACAGAGACACAGAGAGAGGAACAGGACAGAAAGATGCAATGAAACAGAGATGAAGAGTAGGAGAGATACAGTGTGATACAGAAAGATACAATTTGATACAGTGATGCAATGTGATACAGAAAGATAGAAATGAATACAAAGATATACAATGTGAGAGATGAATATTACAGAGAGATACAATGTGATACAGACAGGATGCGATACATGGAGAGGGTCCTGATACAATGTGATACAGACATGGAGAGGGTCCTGATACAATGTGATACAGACATGGAGAGGGTCCTGATACAATGTGATACAGACATGGAGAGGGTCTTGTCACCTGCCACCAGGACAGACGATGATTCTGACACCTCTATACCATCTGGGGTCCCTCATACATGGGTGCTGGGTGGTCTGGTTCCTAGAGCCGGGGGTCTCATTAACAGTCACTGAGAAGACACAGCAGACATGGAGTACCTTGCTACATAACAGTTCAAACCGGAGAGGCTGATGAGGGTGATGATGACTGCAGGGACCATCCTGATATAATTGCCAAGTATTGTGAGCACATGGAAGAAACCCAGGAAAAACCAGAATCCCAGATCCATCTCCAGAGAGAGGAGAAACGATTGTAAAACCGAAGTCACCTGAAATCTGATGATGTCATCAAGGCGCAGGGAGGTGAGAGGCACAGGTCTGAACAGGACTCCACAGGACACAGCAGCTCTGTCTCCTTCTATTGCCAGGTTTGGAACAAGCAGCTCCTCGAGTCTTTAGTGATTTTTTTTTATTTTTTTTGATACTTTTTATTTGATTTTATTTTTTTTGCAAAAGTTTTTGAGTATTTCTGTTCCGCCATAAAGAATAGAACATAAGTTAAAGACCCCCAAAAAAAGTTCTTTCTTTCTCTTTTTCTCTTAGAAAAACGGCTTCTCCCATTGTCCGCGGGGTCGGGGCCGCAGTCAGAGGTCGTGGCAGGAGGGGTCTGCTTTGACATTGTGGGGGAAGCCCTCGTGCGGCTGGAGGTCTCCCGGGGGGGTCATCCTCTTCTCCTTTTGTCTCCTGTTGCAGAACCAGACCCGGACCACCTCCTTCTCCAGCTGCAGGCTGTCTGCCAGGGACAGGATCTCCTGGGCCGCCGGCTTGGGGCATTTCAGGAAGTGGGTCTCCAGGACCCCCTTGACACTCACCTCTATGGAGGTCCTCTTCTTCCTCTTCCTGCCCTGGGCGGCGATCTTGTCGATGCTGGTCGGACTGCCGGTGGAGGAGTCGGCCTCCTCCAGCCACTTGTTCAGCAGGGGCTTCAGCTTGCACATGTTCTTGAAGCTGAGCTGCAGAGCCTCGAACCTGCAGATGGTGGTCTGCGAGAAGACATTGCCGTACAGGGTGCCCAGCGCCAGCCCCACGTCCGCCTGGGTGAAGCCCAGCTTGATGCGCCTTTGTTTGAACTGCTTGGCGAACTGCTCCAGCTCGTCGGAGGTGGGGGTCTCCTCGTCCGAATGGTCCTGGCAGTGGTGGGAGCCCAGGTCCCCGTGGTCTTCTGCTCTCAGCACCGGGTGCAGGCTCTGGGGGGTCTGGGGTGGGGGGCTGAGGCCGCCGTGCTCCAGCATGCCAGTCACCGAGAAGCCCGGCTGAGAGTAGACGTTGGAGGGCACCGGGCTGGCCCCCCAGGCATTGGGGTGGTTGGTGTGGGGGGAGTGGTGGCTGACATGGGGGGACCTGTGGTGGATGATGGTGCCCAGCTGAAGGTCTTCTCTGCCCGGTTTAATGTCCTGCTGATCCATGATGGGGCTGCTGGTGGACCAGGGGTTGGCATCGGCCAGGCTGCCCATCCAGTGGTGGCCCAGGGGGTGGCCATTGCTGGGCATCCCCTGCAGGTAGTCACTTTGCAGCAGCTTCTGGGGGTTCCTGAAGGGGCTGCCCTGCTGCATGCCCCCCGCCGAGTCTGCATGGACCAGGGCTGACGAGCTGAGGATGCTGTAGGGGTTGGAGGCAGCTGTGGCCATGGCTGAGGAGCCCACCAGCTGGAATGTGCTCAGGGTGCAGCTCCAGCCTTTGACATCTACAAGGCAAGGAAAGCACGAACCGGTGAGTGAGTGACAGCCCCGCCAGCCAATGGCCCGCCAGGAGGAGGGACCTGGGAGGCGAGGGGTTAAACGGGCCAGCCGGGACCCTTCATTGGCTCCTGCAGGATGAGGAGTCCAGGGGCCCCTGCGCTAACCCTTCCCTGCCTGGCACGGAGGCGGTAATCGGTGTGCACGGGGGCTGAGCGGGTCCTGGGCTCAGTCCACACAGACACGTCCACATGCGGCTCCGCGACGGGAAGGAGCCTCCGGACCCGGCATCCCAGCGGTACCGCTCGGGGCGATCTGACTGAGAAGAGCCGCAGAATCCCCGGGACGGAGGAGAACGATCGTTATCTGCAACAGGGAGGCTGGAAATACCGTTATACAATCCTGTAGTGTACAGTGCTCCTATATACAGTGTACAGTGCTCCTATATACAGTGTACAGTGCTCCTATATACAGTGTACACAGCTCCTATATACAGTATACAGTGCTCCTATATACAGTGTACAGTGCTCCTATATACAGTGTACAGTGCTCCTATATACAGTGTACAGTGCTCCTATATACAGTGTACACAGCTCCTATATACAGTGTACACAGCTCCTATATACAGTATACAGTGCTCCTATATACAGTGTACAGTGCCCCTATATACAGTGTACAGTGCTCCTATATACAGTGTACACAACTCCTATATACAGTGTACAGTGCTCCTACATACAGTGTACAGGGCTCCTATATGCAGTGTACAGGGCTCCTATATACAGTGCACAGTGCTCCTATATACAGTGTACAGTGCTCCTACATACAGTGTACAGGGCTCCTATATACAGTGTATACAGCTCCTATATGCAGTGTACAGGGCTCCTATATAAAGTGTTATATACAGTGTATAGTGATACTACATACAGTGTACAGTGCTCCTATATACAGTGTATACGGCTCCTATATACAGTGTACAGTGCTCCTACATACAGTGTACAGGGCTCCTATATACAGTGTTCCTATATACAGTGTACAGTGCTCCTATACACAGTGTATAAGGCTCCTATATACAGTGTACAGTGCTCCTACATACAGTGTACAGGGCTCCTATGTACAGTGCTCCTATATACAGTATTATATACAGTGTATAGTGATACTACATACAGTGTACAGTGCTCCTATATACAGTGTATACGGCTCCTACATACAGTGTACAGGGCTCCTACATACAGTGTGCAGTGCTCCTATATACAGTGTATACGGCTCCTATATACAGTGTATAGTGCTCCTATATACAGTGTATAGTGCTCCTATATACAGTGTATAGTGCTCCTATATACAGTGTATAGTGCTCCTATATACAGTGTACAGTGCTCCTATATACAGTGTACAGTGCTCCTATATACAGTGTATAATGCTCCTATATACAGTGCACAGTGCTCCTATATACAGTGTCTAATGCTCCTATATACAGTGTACAGTGCTCCTATATACAGTGTACACAGCTCCTATATACAGTATACAGTGCTCCTATATACAGTGTACAGTGCCCCTATATACAGTGTACAGTGCTCCTGTATACAGTGTACAGTGCTCCTATATACAGTGTACACAACTCCTATATACAGTGTACAGTGCTCCTACATACAGTGTACAGGGCTCCTATGTACAGTGCTCCTATATACAGTGTTATATACAGTGTATAGTGATACTACATACAGTGTACAGTGCTCCTATATACAGTGTATACGGCTCCTACATACAGTGTACAGGGCTCCTACATACAGTGTGCAGTGCTCCTATATACAGTGTATACGGCTCCTATATACAGTGTATAGTGCTCCTATATACAGTGTATAGTGCTCCTATACACAGTGTATAGTGCTCCTATATACAGTGTATAGTGCTCCTATATACAGTGTACAGTGCTCCTATATACAGTGTACAGTGCTCCTATATACAGTGTACAGTGCTCCTATATACAGTGTACAGTGCTCCTATATACAGTGTACAGTGCTCCTATATACAGTGTATAATAATCCTATATACAGTGCACAGTGCTCCTATATACAGTGTCTAATGCTCCTATATACAGTGTACAGTGCTCCTATATACAGTGTACACAGCTCCTATATACAGTATACAGTGCTCCTATATACAGTGTACAGTGCCCCTATATACAGTGTACAGTGCTCCTGTATACAGTGTACAGTGCTCCTATATACAGTGTACACAACTCCTATATACAGTGTACAGTGCTCCTACATACAGTGTACAGGGCTCCTATATACAGTGTATACAGCTCCTATATGCAGTGTACAGGGCTCCTATATACAGTGCACAGTGCTCCTATATACAGTGTACAGTGCTCCTACATACAGTGTACAGGGCTTCTATATACAGTGTATACAGCTCCTATATGCAGTGTACAGGGCTCCTATATACAGTGTTATATACAGTGTATAGTGATACTACATACAGTGTACAGTGCTCCTATATACAGTGTATACGGCTCCTATATACAGTGTACAGTGCTCCTACATACAGTGTACAGGGCTCCTATATACAGTGTACAGTGCTCCTACATAGAGTGTACAGGGCTCCTATATACAGTGTACAGTGCTCCTATATACAGTGTATACGGCTCCTATATACAGTGTACAGTGCTCCTACATACAGTGTACAGGGCTCCTATGTACAGTGCTCCTATATACAGTGTTATATACAGTGTATAGTGATACTACATACAGTGTACAGTGCTCCTATATACAGTGTATACGGCTCCTACATACAGTGTACAGGGCTCCTACATACAGTGTGCAGTGCTCCTATATACAGTGTATACGGCTCCTATATACAGTGTATAGTGCTCCTATATACAGTGTATAGTGCTCCTATATACAGTGTATAGTGCTCCTATATACAGTGTATAGTGCTCCTATATACAGTGTATAGTGCTCCTATATACAGTGTACAGTGCTCCTATATACAGTGTACAGTGCTCCTATATACAGTGTACAATGCTCCTATATACAGTGTATAATGCTCCTATATACAGTGCACAGTGCTCCTATATACAGTGTCTAATGCTCCTATATACAGTGTACAGTGCTCCTATATACAGTGTATACAGCTCCTATATACAGTGTATAGAGCTCCTATATACAGTGTACAGTGCTCCTATATACAGTGTACAGTGCTCCTATATACAGTGTATAGAGCTCCTATATACAGTGTACAGTGCTCCTATATACAGTGTACAGTGCTCCTATATACAGTGTACAGTGCTCCTATATACAGTTTACAGTGCTCCTATATACAGTGTATAGTGCTCCTACATACAGTGTACAGTGCTCCTATATACAGTGCATAGTGCTCCTAAATACAGTGTACAGTGCTCCTATATACAGTGTACAGTGCTCCTATATACAGTGTACAGTGCTCCTGTATACAGTGTACAGTGCTCCTGTATACAGTGTACAGTGCTCCTAAATACAGTGTACAGTGCTCCTAAATACAGTGTACAGTGCTCCTATATACAGTGTATAATGCTACTATATACAGTGTACAGTGCTCCTATATACAGTGTATAATGCTCCTATATACAGTGTCTAATGCTCCTATATACAGTGTCTAATGCTCCTATATACAGTGTACAGTGCTCCTATATACAGTGTATAGAGCTCCTATATACAGTGTATAGAGCTCCTATATACAGTGTACAGTGCTCCTATATACAGTGTATAGTGCTCCTATATACAGTGTACAGTGCTCCTATATACAGTGTACAGTGCTCCTATATACAGTGTATAGTGCTCCTACATACAGTGTACAGTGCTCCTATATACAGTGCATAGTGCTCCTAAATACAGTGTACAGTGCTCCTATATACAGTGTATACAGCTCCTATATACAGTGTACAGTGCTCCTATATACAGTGTACAGTGCTCCTATATACAGTGCACAGTGCTCCTATATACAGTGTACAGTGCTCCTATATACAGTGCTCCTATATACAGTGTATACGGCTCCAATATACAGTTGATAGCGCTCCTATATACAGTGTACAGTGCTCCTATATACAGTGTACAGTGATCCTATATACAGTGCTCCTATGTGCAGTGTACAGTGCTACTATATACAGTGTACAGTGCTCCTATATACAGTGTACAGTGCTCCTATATACAGTGCACTGTGCTCCTATATACAGTGTACAGTGCTCCTATATACAGTGTATAATACTATATACAGTGTACAGTGCTCCTATATACAGTGTACAGTGCTCCTATATACAGTGTACAGTGCTCCTATATACAGTGTACACAGCTCCTATATACAGTGTACAGTGCTCCTATATACAGTGTACAGTGCTCCTATATACAGTGTACAGTGCTCCTATATACAGTGTATGATACTATATACAGTGTACAGTGCTCCTATATACAGTGTACAGTGCTTCTATATACAGTGCTCCTATATACAGTGTATACAGCTCCTATATACAGTGTACAGTGCTCCTAATATACAGTGTATACGGCTCCTATATACAGTGTATAGTGCTCCTATATACAGTGTACAGTGCTCCTATATACAGTGTACAGTGCTCCTATATACAGTGCTCCTATATGCAGTGTACAGTGCTACTATATACAGTGTACTATGCTCTTATATACAGTGTACAGTGCTCCTATATACAGTGCACAGTGCTCCTATATACAGTGTACAGTGCTCCTATATACAGTGTATAATACTATATACAGTGTACAGTGCTCCTATATACGGTGTACAGTGCTCCTATATACAGTGTACAGTGCTCCTATATACAGTGTACACAGCTCCTATATACAGTGTACACAGCCTTTATATACAGTGTACAGTGGTCCTATATACAGTGTACAGTGCTCCTATATACAGTGTATACAGCTCCTATATACAGTGTACAGTGCTCCTATATACAGTGTACAGTGCTCCTATATACAGTGCTCCTATATACAGTGTATACGGCTCCAATATACAGTTTATAGCGCTCCTATATACAGTGTACAGTGCTCCTATATACAGTGTACAGTGCTCCTATATACAGTGCTCCTATATGCAGTGTACAGTGCTACTATATACAGTGTACAGTGCTCCTATATACAGTGTACAGTGCTCCTATATACAGTGCACAGTGCTCCTATATACAGTGTACAGTGCTCCTATATACAGTGTATAATACTATATACAGTGTACAGTGCTCCTATATACAGTGTACAGTGCTCCTATATACAGTGTACAGTGCTCCTATATACAGTGTACACAGCTCCTATATACAGTGTACAGTGCTCCTATATACAGTGTACAGTGCTCCTATATACAGTGTACAGTGCTCCTATATACAGTGTACAGTGCTCCTATATACAGTGAACAGTGCTCCTATATACAGTGTACAGTGCTCCTATATACAGTGTTCCTATATACAGTGTACAGTGCTCCCATATACAGTGTACAGTGCTCCTATATACAGTGCTTCTATATACAGTGCTCCTATATACAGTGTACAGTGCTTCTATATACAGTGTATACTGCTCCTATATACAGTGTACAGTGCTCCTATATACAGTGTACAGTGCTCCTATATACAGTGTACAGTGTTCCTATATACAGTGTACACAGCTCCTATATACAGTGTATAGTGCTCATATATACAGTGTACAGTGCTCCTATATACTGTGTACACTGCTCCTATATACAGTGTACAGTGCTCCTATATACAGTGCTCCTATATACAGTGTACAGTGCTCCTATATACAGTGTACACAGCTCATATATACAGTGTACAGTGCTCCTATATATAGTGTACAGTGCTCCTATATACAGTGCTCCTATATACAGTGTACAGTGCTCCTATATAAAGTGTACAGTGCTCCTATATACAGTGTACCTATATACAGTGTACAGTGCTCCTATATACAGTGTACAGTGCTGCTATGTACAGTGTACAGTGCTCCTATATACAGTGTACAGTGCTCCTACATACAGTGTATAGTGCTCCTATATACAGTGTACAGTGCTCCTATATACAGTGTACAGTGCTCCTATATACAGTGTACAGTGCTCCTATATACAGTGTATACAGCTCCTATATACAGTGTACAGTGCTCCTATATACAGTGTACAGTGCTGCTGTGTACAGTGTACAGTAATCCTATATACAGTGTTTAGTGCTCCTATATAAAGTGTACCTATATACAGTGTACAGTGCTGCTATATACAGTGTACAGTGCTGCTATGTACAGTGTACAGTGCTCCTATATACAGTGTATACTGCTCCTATATACAGTGTACAGTGCTCCTATATACAGTGTACACAGGTCCTATATACAGTGTATAGTGCTCCTATATACAGTGTACAGTGCTCCTATATACAGTGTACAGTGTTCCTATATACAGTGTACACAGCTCCTATATACAGTGTATAGTGCTCATATATACAGTGTACAGTGCTCCTATATACAGTGTACACTGCTCCTATATACAGTGTACAGTGCTCCTATATACAGTGCTCCTATATACAGTGTACAGTGCTCCTATATACAGTGTACACAGCTCATATATACAGTGTACAGTGCTCCTATATATAGTGTACAGTGCTCCTATATACAGTGCTCCTATATACAGTGTACAGTGCTCCTTTATAAAGTGTACAGTGCTCCTATATACAGTGTACCTACAGTGTACAGTGCTCCTATATACAGTGTACAGTGCTGCTATGTACAGTGTACAGTGCTCCTATATACAGTGTACAGTGCTCCTACATACAGTGTATAGTGCTCCTATATACAGTGTACAGTGCTCCTATATACAGTGTACAGTGCTCCTTACATGCAGTGTACAGTGCTCCTATATACAGTGTATACAGCTCCTATATACAGTGTACAGTGCTCCTATATACAGTGTACAGTGCTGCTATGTACAGTGTACAGTAATCCTATATACAGTGTATAGTGCTCCTATATAAAGTGTACCTATATACAGTGTACAGTGCTCCTATATACAGTGTACAGTGCTGCTATGTACAGTGTACAGTGCTCCTATATACAGTGTATACAGCTCCTATATACAGTGTACAGTGCTGCTATGTACAGTGTACAGTGCTCCTATATACAGTGTATACAGCTCCTATATACAGTGTACAGTGCTCCTATATACAGTGTATAGTGCTCCTATATACAGTGTACAGTGCTCCTATATACAGTGTATAGTGCTCCTATATACAGTGTACACAGCTCCTATATATCGTATACAGTGATCCTATATACAGTGTACAGTGCTCCCACATTCAGTGTATAGTGCTCCTATTTACAGAGTACAGTGCTCCTATATACAGTGTACAGTGCTCCTATATACAGTGTATACAGCTCCTATATACAGTGTACAGTGCTCCTATATTCAGTGTATACAGCTCCTATATACAGTGCTCCTATATGCAGTGTACAGTGCTCCTATATTCAGTGTACACAGCTCCTATATACAGTGCTCCTATGAACAGTGTACAGTGCTCCAATATACAGTGTATAATACTACATACAGTGTACACCGCTCCTATATACAGTGTACAGTGCTCCTATATACAGTGTACACAGCTCCTATATACAGTGTACAGTGTAAACAGCTCCTATATACAGTGTATGATACTACATACAGTGTACACAGCTCCTATATACAGTGTACACAGCTCCTATATAGTGTACAGTGCTCCTATATACAGTGTACACAGCTCCTATATACAGTGTATGATACTAAATACAGTGTATACTGCTCCTATATACAGTGTACAGTGCTCCTATATACAGTGCTCCTATATGCAGTGTACAGTGCTCCTATATACAGTGCATAGTGCTCCTATATACAGTGTACAGTGCTCCTATATACAGTGTATAGTGATACTACATACAGTGTACAGTGCTCCTACATACAGTGTATAGTGCTCCTATATACAGTGTATAGTGCTCCTATATACAGTGTACACAGCTCCTATATACAGTGTACACAGCTTCTATATACAGTGTACACAGCTCCTATATACAGTGTACACAGCTCCTATATATAGTGTACAGTGCTCCTATATACAGTGTACAGTGCTCCTATATACAGTGTACAGTGCTCCTATATACAGTGTACACAGCTCCTATATACAGTGTATGATACTACATACAGTGTACACAGCTCCTATATACAGTGTACAGTGCTCCTATATACAGTGTACACAGCTCCTATATACAGTGTACAGTGTATACAGCTCCTATATACAGTGTATGATACTAGATACAGTGTACACAGCTCCTATATACAGTGTACACAGCTCCTATATACAGTGTACAGTGCTCCTATATACAGTGTACACAGCTCATATATACAGTGTATGATACTACATACAGTGTATACTGCTCCTATATACAGTGTACACAGCTCCTATATACAGTGCATACTACATACAGTGTATACTGCTCCTATATACAGTGTACAGTGCTCCTATATACAGTGCTCCTATATGCAGTGTACAATGCTCCTATATACAGTGTACAGTGCCCCTATATGCAGTGTATAGTGATACTGCATACAGTGTACAGTGCTCCTATATACAGTGTACAGTGCTCCTATATACAGTGTATAGTGATACTACATACAGTGTACAGTGTACAGTGCTCCTATATACAGTGTATAGTGATACTACATACAGTGTACAGTGCTCCTATATACAGTGTATAGTGATACTACATACAGTGTACAGTGCTCCTATATACAGTGTACAGTGCTCCTATATACAGTGTATAGTGATACTACATACAGTGTACAGTGCTCCTATATACAGTGTATAGTGATACTACATACAGTGTACAGTGATCCTATATACAGTGTACAGTGCTCCTATATACAGTGTACAGTGTTTTTATATGCAGTGTACAGTGCTCCTATATACAGTGTATAGTGCTCCTATATACAGTGTATAGTGATACTACATACAGTGTACACAGCTCCTATATGCAGTGTACAGTGTATACAGCTGCTGTGTACAGTATAGTGTATACAGCTCCTATATACAGTCTACAGTGCTCCTATATACAGTGTATTCAGCTCCTATATACAGTGCTCCTATATACAGTGTATACAGCTCCTATATACAGTGCTCCAATATGCAGTGTACAGTGCTCCTATGTACAGTGCTCCTATATGCAGTGTACAGTGCTCCGAAATACAGTGTACAGTGCTCCTATATACAGTGTATACAGCTCCTATATACAGTGTATAGTGTTTCTATATACAGTGTATAATGCTCCTATATACAGTGAACAGTACTCCTATATACAGTGTACAGTGCTCCTATATACAGTGATCCTAAAATCAGTACTCCTATATACAGTGTACAGTGCTCCTATATACGGTACACAGTGCTCCTATATACAGTGTATACAGCTCCAATATACAGTGTACAGTGCTCCTATATAGTGTATACAGCTCATATATACAGTGTACAGTGCTCCTATATACAGTGCACAGTTTTCCTATATACAGTGTACAGTGCTCCTATGTACAGTGTACATTGCTCCTATGTACAGTGTACAGTGCTCCTATATACAGTGCTCCTATATACAGTGTATACAGCTTCTATATACAGTGTATAGTGCTCCTATATACAGTGTAAAGTGCTCCTATATACAGTGTACAGTGCTCCTATATACAGTGTACAGTGCTCCTATATACAGTGTATAGTGCTCCTATATACAGTATATAGTGCTTCTATATTCTGTGTACAGTACTCCTATATACAGTGTACAGTGCTCTTATATACAATCTCTACAGCTCCTATATACGGTGTATAGTTCTGCTATATACAGTGTACAGTGCTCCTATATACAGTGTACAGTGCTCCTATATACAGTGCACAGTGCTCCCATATACAGTGTATAGTGCTCCTATATACAATGTACAGTGATCCTATATACAGTGTACAGTGCTCCTATATACAGTGTATAATGTTTCTATATACAGTGTATACAGGTCCTATATAGAGTGTACAGTGCTCCTATATACAGTGTATAGTGCTCCTATATACAGTGTACAGTGCTCATATATACAATGTACAGTGCCCCTATATACAGTGTACAGTGCTCCTATATACAGTGTACAGTGCTCCTATATACAATGTACAGTGCTCCTATATACAGTGTATACAGCTCCTATATACAGTAAGCAGTGCTCCTATATACAGTGTACAGTGCTCCTATATACAGTGTTCCTATATACAGTGTACAGTGCTCCTATATACAGTGTACAGTGCTACAATATACAGTGTACAGTGCTCCTATATACAGTGTATACAGTTCCTATATACAGTGTATATGGCTCCTATATAGTGTATAGTGCTCCTATATACAGCGTACAGTGCTCCTATATACAGTGTTCAGTGCTCCCTTATACAGTGTATACAGCTCCTATATACAGTGAATAGTGCTCCCATATACAGTATATAGTGCTCCCATATACAGTTTATAGTTGTCCTATATACAGTGTACAGTGCTCCTATATACAGTGCACAGTGCTCCTATATACAGTGCTCCTATATAGTGTATAGTGCTCCTATATACAGTGTACAGTGCAACTATATACAGTGTACAGTGCTCCTATATACAGTGTATACGGCTCCTAAATATAGTGTATACAGCTCCTATATACAATGTATAATGCTCCTATATATAATGTACAGTGCTCCTATATACAGTGCTCCTATATACAGTGTATACCGCTCCTATATACAGTGTATAGTGCTCCTATTTACAGTGTACAGTGCTCCTATATACAATGTACAGTGCTCCTATATACAGTGTACAGTGCTCCTATGTACAGTGCTGCTATATAGAGTGTACAGTGCTCCTATATACAGTGTACAGTGCTCCTATATACAGTGTAGAGTGCTCCAATATACAGTGTAGTGTTCCTATATACAGTGTACAGCGCTCCTATGTACAGTGTACAGTACTCCTATATACAGTATATACAGCTCCTATATACAGTATATAGTGCTCCTATATACAGAGTTCCTATATACTGTGTATAGTGCTCCTATATAGTGTACAGTGCTCCTATATACAGTATACAGTGCTCCTATTTCCAATGTACAGTACTCCTATTTACAGTGTTCAATGCTCCTATATACAGTGTATAGTGCTCCTATATACAGTATACATTGTTCCTATATACAGTGTACAGTGCTCCTATATACAGTGTACCTATATACACTGTATAGTGCTCCTATGTACAGTGTAAAGTGCTCCTATATACAGTGTACAGTGCTCCTATATATAGTGTATACAGCTCCTATATACAGTATATAGTGCTCCTATATACAGAGTTCCTATATACCGTGTATAGTGCTCCTATATAGTGTACAGTGCTCCTATATACAGTATACAGTGCTCCTATTTCCAGTGTACAATGCTCCTATATACAGTGTATAGTGCTCCTATGTACAGTCTACAGTGCTCCTATATACTGTATACATTGTTCCTATATACAGTGTACCTATATACAGTGTACAGTGCTTCTATATACAGTGTATACAGCTCCTAAATACAGTGTATACGGCTCCTATATACAGTGTACAGTGCTCTTATATATAGTGTATACAGGTCCTATATACAGTGTATAGTACTCCTATATACAGTGTATGCAGCTCATATATGCAGTGTATAGTGCTCCTATATACAGTTTTACAGTGCTCCTATATACAGTGTATAGTACTCCTATATACAGTGTACATTGCTTCTATATACAGTGTACAGTGCTTCTATATACAGTGTATAGTGCTCCTATATACAGTGTACAGTGCTCCTATATACAGTGTATACAGCTTCTATATACAGTGTATAGTGCTCCTGTATACAGTGTACAGTGCTCCTATGTACAGTGTATACAGCTCCTATATACAGTGTATAGTGCACCAATATACAGTGTACATTGCTCCTATGTACAGTGTATACAGCTTCTATATACAGTGTACAGTGCTCCTTTATACAGTGTACATTGCTCCTAAGTACAGTGTACATGGCTCCTATGTGCAGTATACAGGGAGTGCAGAATTATTAGGCAAGTTGTATTTTTGAGGATTAATTTTATTATTGAACAACAACCATGTTCTCAATGAACCCAAAAAACTCATTAATATCAAGCTGAATATTTTTGGAAGTAGTTTTTAGTTTGTTTTTAGTTTTAGCTATTTTTAGGGGGATATCTGTGTGTGCAGGTGACTATTACTGTGAGCATGATTATTAGGCAACTTAACAAAAAACAAATATATACCCATTTCAATTATTTATTTTTACCAGTGAAACCAATATAACATCTCAACATTCACAAATATACATTTCTGACATTCAAAAACAAAACAAAAACAAATCAGTGACCAATATAGCCACCTTTCTTTGCAAGGACACTCAAAAGCCTGCCATCCATGGATTCTGTCAGTGTTTTGATCTGTTCACCTGATATTGCGTGCAGCAGCAACCACAGCCTCCCAGACACTGTTCAGAGAGGTGTACTGTTTCCCTCCTTGTAAATCTCACATTTGATGATGGACCACAGGTTCTCAATGGGGTTCAGATCAGGTGAACAAGGAGGCCATGTCATTAGATTTTCTTCTTTTATACCCTTTCTTGCCAGCCACGCTGTGGAGTACTTGGACGCGTGTGATGGAGCATTGTCCTGCATGAAAATCATGTTTTTCTTGAAGGGATGCAGACTTCTTCCTGTACCACTGCTTGAAGAAGGTGTCTTCCAGAACTGGCAGTAGGACTGGGAGTTGAGCTTGACGCCATCCTCAACCCGAAAAGGCCCCACAAGCTCATCTTTGATGATACCAGCCCAAACCAGTACTCCACCTCCACCTTGCTGGCGTCTGAGTCGGACTGGAGCTCTCTGCCCTTTACCATCCAGCCACGGGCCCATCCATCTGGCCCATCAAGACTCACTCTCATTTCATCAGTCCATAAAACCTTAGAAAAATCAGTCTTGAGATATTTCTTGGCCCAGTCTTGACGTTTCAGCTTGTGTGTCTTGTTCAGTGGTGGTCGTCTTTTCAGCCTTTCTTACCTTGGCCATGTCTCTGAGTATTGCACACCTTGTGCTTTTGGGCACTCCAGTGATGTTGCAGCTCTGAAATATGGCCAAACTGGTGGCAAGTGGCATCTTGGCAGCTGCACGCTTGACTTTTCTCAGTTCATGGGCAGTCATTTTGCGCCTTGGTTTTTCCACACGCTTCTTGCGACCCTGTTGACTATTTTGAATGAAACGCTTGATTGTTGATGATCACGCTTCAGAAGCTTGCAATTTTAAGAGTGCTGCATCCCTCTGCAAGATATCTCACTATTTTTGACTTTTCTGAGCCTGTCAAGTCCTTCTTTGACCCATTTTGCCAAAGGAAAGGAAGTTGCCTAATAATTATGCACACCTGATATAGGGTGTGATGTCATTAGACACACCCCTTCTCATTACAGAGATGCACATCACCTAATATGCTTAATGGTAGTAGGCTTTCGAGCCTATACAGCTTGGAGTAAGACAACATGCATAAAGAGGATGATGTGGTCCAAAATACTCATTTGCCTAATAATTCTGCACGCAGTGTACAATGCTCCTGTATACAGTGTATAGTGCTCCTATATACAGTGTACACTGCTCCTATGTACTGCTCCTATGTACAGTATACAGTGCTCCTTTCTACAGTGTATAGTGCTCCTATATACAGTGTTCCTATATACAGTGTACAGTGCTCCTATGTACAGTATACAGTGTTCCTATATACAGTGTATAGTGCTCCAATATACAGTGCTCCTATATACAGTGTACAGTGCTCCTATATACAGTGTATAGTGCTCCTATATACAGTGTACAGTGCTCCTATATACAGTGTACAGTGCTCCTATGTACAGTATACAGTGCTCCTATATACAATGTACAGTGCTCCTATATACAGTGCTCCTATATACAGTGCTCCTTTGTACAGTGTATACAGCTCCTAAATACAGTGTACAGTGCTCCTTTATACAGTGTACATTGCTCCTATGTACAGTGTACAGTGCTCCTATGTGCAGTATACAATGCTCCTGTATACAGTGTATAGTGCTCATATATACAGTGTACATTGCTCCTATATACAGTGTATAGTGCTCCTATATACAGTGTACACTGCTCCTATGTACTGTTCCTATGTACAGTATACAGTGCTCCTATATACAATGTATAGTGCTCCTATATACAGTGTACAGTGCTCCTATATACAGTGTACAGTGCTCCTATATACAGTGTATACAGCTTCTATATAAAGTGTATAGTCCTCCTATAAACAGTGTACAGTGCTCCTATATACAATGTATAGTGCTCCTATATACAGTGTACAGTGCTCCTATATACAGTGTACAGTGCTCCTATGTACAGTGTATACAGCTTCTATATAAAGTGTATAGTCCTCCTATAAACAGTGTACAGTGCTCCTATATACAGCGCACTGTGCTCCCATGTACAGTGCTCCTATATACAGTGTACAGTGCTCTTCTGTACAGTGTACAGTGCTCCTATGTGCAGTGTATACAGCTCCAATATACAGTGTACAGTGCTCCTCTATACAGTTTACAGTGCTCCTATATACAGTGTACACAGCTCCTATATACAGTGCTCCTATGTACAGTGTATACAGCTCCTATATTCAGTGTACAGTGCTCCTATATACAGTGTACAGTGCTCCTATATCGTGTATACAGCCCCTATATACAGTGCATACAGCTCCTTTATAAAGTGTACGGTGCTCCTATATACAGTGTACAGTGCTCTTATATACAGTTTACAGTGCTCCTATATACAGTTTACAGTGCTCCTATATACAGTGTACAGTGCTCCTATATACCGTGTATAGTTCTCCTATATACAGTGCACAGTGCTCCTATTTACATTGTACTGTGCACCTATGTACAGTGTAAAGTGCTCCTATATATAGTGCATAGTGCTACTATATACATTGTATAGTGCCCCTATATAAATTGTACAGTGCACCTATATACAGTGTATAATGCGCCTATATATAGTGTACAGTGCTCCTCTATACAGTGTATAGTGCTCCTATATACAGTGCATAGTGTACATATATACAGTGCATAGTGCACCTATATACAGTGCATCGTGCTACTATATGCATTGCATAGTGCTCCTATATACATTGTACTGTGCACCTATATATAGTGTACAGTGCTCCTATATACAGTGTATAGTGCTCCTATATACAGTGTATAGTGCTTCTATATTCTGTGTACAGTACTCCTATATTAGGGTTAGTTCTCCTATATACAGTGTACAGTGCTCCAATATTCAGTGTACAGTAAGTTTACAGTTCTCCTATATACAGTGTATAGTTCTCTTATATACAGTGTATTGTGCTCCTGTATACAGTGTATATAGATCCTATCTACAGTTTACAGTGCTCCTATACATATTGTACAGTTATCCTATATGCAGTGCTTTGTGATCCACTGCTACTGAATAATATATAATAGACAGGGACCTACTGGTGCTTTACAATGTATAGTGCACAGGGATCCACTGCTGCTGTATAATGTACAATGGGCAGGGATCCACTGCTGTTGTATAATGGATAGAGATCCTCCGCCGCCGCTGGTTACTGCAGCCGCTTCCACCTCTTATTGGTCTGCAGATCACATTAAGTCTAGCGCCGGGTTGAGCGGCATTCACATTAGCATACATTTTCATCTGTTTAGCAGAAATAAAGGAAGGAGCCTGTGCACAAAGTCATTAAGGCTTTAGTTTCTGGAAGACACCACAACCGGGAGAAGAGGGGGCAGCTCTGCAGAAAGAAGGTAAGATCGTGGGATACAAGAGGAGCAGG
This sequence comes from Bufo bufo, assembly GCF_905171765.1. Lineage (NCBI taxonomy): Eukaryota > Metazoa > Chordata > Amphibia > Anura > Bufonidae > Bufo > Bufo bufo. The sequence goes on from NC_053396.1 coordinate 228,541,348, forward strand.
GGCAACAAGGGGCAGGATGGAAGAGAAGAAGGGGCAACAAGAGTCAGGATAGAAGAGGAGCAGGGGCAACAAGGGGCAGGATGGAAGAGAAGGGGCAACAAGAGTCAGGATAGAAGAGGAGCAGGGGCAATAAGGGGCAGGATGGAAGAGGAGCAGGGCAATAAGGGGCAGGATGGAAGAGGAGCAGGGGCAATAAGGGGCAGGATGGAAGAGGAGCAGGGGCAATAGGGGTCAGGATGGAAGAGGAGCACGGACAACAAGGGTCAGGATGGAAGAGGAGCAGGTGCAACAAGGGGCAGGATGGAAGAGGAGCAGGTGCAACAAGGGGCAGGATGGAAGAGGAGCAGGGGCAACAAGGAGCAGGATGGAAGAGAAGCAGGGGCAACAGGAGCAGGATGGAAGAGGAGCAGGGGCAACAAGGGGCAGGATGGAAGAGGAGCAGGGGCAATAAGGGTTAGGATAGAAAAGGAGCAGGGGCAACAAGGTTCAGGATGGAAGAGGAGCAGAGGCAATAAGGTTCAGGATGGAAGAGGAGCAGAGGCAATAAGGGGCAGGATGGAAGAGGAGCAGGGGCAACAAGGGTCAGGATGGAAGAGAAGCAGGTGCAACAAGGGGCAGGATGGAAGAGGAGCAGGGGCAACAAGGAGCAGGATGGAAGAGAAGCAGGGGCAACAAGGGGCAGGATGGAAGAGATGCAGGGGCAGGATGGAAGAGGAGCAGGGGCAATAAGGGTCAGGATGGAAGAGGAGCAGGTTCAACAAGGGTCAGGATGGAAGAGGAGCAGGGGAAACAAGGGTCAGGATGGAGGAGGAGCAGGTGAAACTAGGGGCAGGATGGAAGAGGAGCAGGGGCAACAAGGGTCAGGATGGAAAAGGAGCAGGGGCAGGATGGAATAGGAGCAGGGGCAATAAGGGGCAGGATGAAGATGAGCAGTGCAACAAGGGGCAGGATGGAAGAGGAGCAGGGGCAACAAGGGGCAGGATGGAAGAGGAGCAGGGGCAACAAGGAGCAGGATGGAAAAGGAGCAGGGGCAATAAGGGGCATGATGGAAGAGGAGCAGGGGCAACAAGGGGCAGGATGGAAGAGGAGCAGGGGCAACAAGGGGGAGGATAGAAGAGGAGCAGGGGCAACAAGGGTCAGGGTGGAAGAGGAGCAGGAGAAACAAGTGGCAGGATGGAAGAGGAGCAGGGGCAACAAGGGCAGGATGGAAGAGAAGCTAGGGCAACAAGAAGCAGTATGGAAGAGGAGCAGGGGCAATAAGGGAAAGGATGGAAGAGGAGCAGGGGCAACAAGGGTCAGGATGGAGGAGGAGCAGGTGAAACTAGGGGCAGGATGGAAGAGGAGCAGGGGCAACAAGGGTCAGGATGGAAAAGGAGCAGGGGCAGGATGGAATAGGAGCAGGGGCAATAAGGGGCAGGATGGAAGATGAGCAGGTGCAACAAGGGGCAGGGTGGAAGAGGAGCAGGGGCAAGATGGAAGAGGAGCAGGGGCAACAAGAGGCAGGATGGAAGAGGAGCAGGGGCAACAAGGAGCAGGATGGAAAAGGAGCAGGGGCAACAAGGGTCAGGGTGGAAGAGGAGCAGGAGAAACAAGTGGCAGGATGGAAGAGGAGCAGGGGCAACAAGGGGCAGGATGGAAGAGAAGCTAGGTCAACAAGAAGCAGTATGGAAGAGGAGCAGGGGCAATAAGGGGAAGGATGGAAGAGGAGCAGGGGCAACAAGGGGAGGGATGGAAGAGGAGCAGGGGCAACAAGGGGCAGAATGGAAGAGGAGCAGAGGCAACAAGAAGCAGGATGGAAGAGGAGCACGGGCAACAAGAAGTAGGATGGAAGAGGAGCAGGAGAAACAAGAAGCAGGATGGAAGAGGAGCAGGGGCAATAAGGGGCAGAATGGAAAGGAGCAGGGGCAACAAGGGGCAGGATGGAAGAGGAGCAGGGGCAACAAGAAGCAGTATGGAAGAGGAGCAGGGGCAATAAGGGGAAGGATGGAAGAGGAGCAGGGGCAACAAGGGGCAGAATGGAAGAGGAGCATGGGCAACAAGAAGTAGGATGGAAGAGGAGCAGGAGCAACAAGAAGCAGGATGGAAGAGGAGCAGGGGCAATAAGGGCAGGATGGAAGAGGAGCAGGGGCAACAAGGAGAAGGATGGAAGAGAAGCAGGGGAAGCAGGGTGCAGATATATAGGGAAGCAGGGTGCAGATATAGGGGATCAGGGAGGGGGCATGTACAGGGGAGCAGGGTGAAGATAAAGTAAAGCAGAGTGCAGGTACAGGGGAGCAGAGTGCAGGTACAGGGCAGGAGGGGGAAGGTAAAGGGGAGCAGGGTGCAGATACAGGGGAGGAGGGTGCAGGTACAGGGGAGGAGGGTGAAGATAAAGAAAAGCAGAGTGTAGTTACAGGGGAGCAGAGTGCAGGCACAGGGGAGTTGGGTGCAGATACAGGTAAGCAGGGTGCAGGTATTGGGGAGGAGGGGGCTAGTACAGGGGAGCAGGGTGCAGGTATTGGGGAGGAGGGGGCTAGTACAGGGGAGCAGGGTGCAGGTATGGGGGAGCAGGGTGCAGGCGAGCAGGGTGCAGGCGAGCAGGGTGCAGGTATGGGGGAGGAGGGGGCAGGTACAGGGGAGCAGGGTGCAGGCGAGCAGGGTGCAGGTATGGGGGAGGAGGGGGCTAGTACAGGGGAGCACTATTTGAGACACTATTCAGTCTGCACTGATCCTGCGGTTTATTCTCGGTTCTGGCTGCTGCGCTTTCTTCCTCCTAGCTGGAGGTGAGTACAGAGGTAGGTGTCTGTGTGTGTGGGGGGGGAGGTTTATGATCGGGGGTTTATACTTTCCGACAGGAATTCGGGTGATTTGTGCGGGGAAATATAATTTCTGAATTATTCTAATGCAAAATATGCAATTTTATAAAAATGGAAATTCAAGGCAAATTATTCCAGCAGCAGAAAATATTCATCTATAGATACTGTATATCATATATAGAGTAGCGTCTGTATACAGTGTATAGTATATAGAGTAGTGTCTGTATATAGTGTATAGTATATAGTGTATGTGTCTGTATACAGTGTATAGTATATAGTGTATGTGTCTGTATACAGTGTATAGTATATAGAGTAGTGTCTGTATATAGTGTATAGTATATAGTGTATGTGTCTGTATATACAGTGTATAGTATATAGTCTATAGTATATAGTGTATGTGTCTGTATGTACAGTGTATAGTATATAGTGTATAGTATATAGTGTATGTGTCTGTATATACAGTGTATAGTATATAGTGTATAGTATATAGTGTATGTGTCTGTATGTACAGTGTATAGTATATAGTGTATAGTATATAGTGTATGTGTCTGTATATACAGTGTATAGTATATAGTGTATAGTATATAGTGTATGTGTCTGTATGTACAGTGTATAGTATATAGTGTATAGTATATAGTGTATGTGTCTGTATATACAGTGTATAGTATATAGTGTATAGTATATAGTGTATGTGTCTGTATATACAGTGTATAGTATATAGTGTATAGTATATAGTGTATGTGTCTGTATATACAGTGTATAGTATATAGTGTATAGTATATAGTGTATGTGTCTGTATATACAGTGTATAGTGTATAGTATATAGTGTGTGTGTCTATATATAGTGTATGTGTCTGTATATAGTGTATAGTATATAGAGTAGTGTCTGTATATAGTGTATAGTATATAGTGTATGTGTCTGTATAAACAGTGTATAGTATATAGTGTATAGTATATAGTGTATGTGTCTGTATATACAGTGTATAGTATATAGTGTATAGTATATAGAGTAGTGTCTGTATATAGTGTATAGTATATAGTGTATGTGTCTGTATATACAGTATATAGTATATAGTGTATGTGTCTGTATATACAGTGTATAGTATATAGTGTATAGTATATAGTGTATAGTATATAGTGTATGGTATATAGTGTATGTGTCTGTATATACAGTGTATAGTATATAGTGTATGTGTCTGTATATAGTGTATAGTATATAGAGTAGTGTCTGTATACAGTGTATAGTATATAGAGTAGTGTCTGTATATACAGTGTATAGTATATAGTGTATGTGTCTGTATATAGTGTATAGTATATAGAGTAGTGTCTGTATACAGTGTATAGTATATAGTGTATGTGTCTGTATATACAGTGTATAGTATATAGTGTATAGTATATAGTGTATGTGTCTGTATATACAGTGTATAGTATATAGTGTATAGTATATAGAGTAGTGTCTGTATATAGTGTATAGTATATAGAGTAGTGTCTGTATATACAGTGTATAGTATATAGTGTATGTGTCTGTATATACAGTGTATAGTATATAGTGTATGTGTCTGTATACAGTGTATAGTATATAGAGTAGTGTCTGTATATAGTGTATAGTATTTAGAGTAGTGTCTGTATACAGTGTATAGTATATAGAGTAGTGTCTGTATACAGTGTATAGTATATAGAGTAGTGTCTGTATACAGTGTATAGAATATAGTGTCTGTGTCTGTATACAGTGTATAGTATATAGTGTATGTGTCTGTGTATAGTATATAGTGTATGTGTCTGTGTATAGTGTATAGTATATAGTGTGTCTGTATATACAGTGTATAGTATATAGTATATAGTGTATGTGTCTGTGTATAGTGTATAGTATATAGTGTGTCTGTATATACAGTGTATAGTATATAGTGTATATGTCTGTATATAGTGTATGTGTCTGTATTTCTGCCTACATTACTGTATGAGTTCCAGATACCTATAGATTTCCAGTTGTTCAGTTTCTGTTACAATGTGTCTTGTTTCCTGTGACATAATATCCAGCGTGTACAGGACATGGCCCCTATAGATCTGTCAGCCCCCCCATCCCCTATGTGCAACGAGGGCTGATCTCCGGGGGCTGTTGTGTAGTTACCCCTGGATGTAGCATTACCTGTGACATTGTACCCCCTGGATGTAGCAATACCTGTGACATTACCCCTGGATGTAGCATTACCTGTGACATTACCCCTGGATGTGACACCTTTTGGCCTCATTAGAACTTTCCTGCCATTGTCTGCCGACCCCTCGGTTTAATCTGCCTGACCCCAGGTGTCGGTGCAGGGAGTTGTCAGCGACTCCTCGGCTGCTTGTGGCTGTTGTGCTATAAGAGCAATAATCTCTGGTCCTTGGGATGAGACCGATCTTCTGATCTGCAGGTGAGAACTGCACGATTGCATCCTGTGTCTGTCTATATGCACGTGTCTGTGTGTGTGTGTAAGTCTGTCTGTCTGTGTGTGTGTGTGTGTGTGTGTGTAAGTCTGTCTGTCTGTGTGTGTGTGTGTGTGTGTGAGTCTGTCTGTCTATATGTGTGAATCTGTCTGTGTGTGTGTGTGCGTGTGTAAGTCTGTCTGTCTATATGTGTAAGTCTGTCTATATGTGTGTGTGTAAGTCTGTCTGTGTGTGTGTGTAAGTCTGTCTGTCTATATGTGTGTGTGTGTGTAAGTCTGTCTGTGTGTGTGTGTAAGTCTGTCTGTCTATATGTGTAAGTCTGTCTGTCTATATGTGTGTGTGTAAGTCTGTCTGTGTGTGTGTGTGTGTGTGTAAGTCTGTCTGTCTGTGTGTGTGTGTGTGTGTGTGTGAGTCTGTCTGTCTATATGTGTGAATCTGTCTGTGTGTGTGTGTGCGTGTGTAAGTCTGTCTGTCTATATGTGTAAGTCTGTCTATATGTGTGTGTGTAAGTCTGTCTGTGTGTGTGTGTAAGTCTGTCTGTCTATATGTGTGTGTGTGTGTGTAAGTCTGTCTGTGTGTGTGTGTAAGTCTGTCTGTCTATATGTGTAAGTCTGTCTGTCTATATGTGTGTGTGTAAGTCTGTCTGTGTGTGTGTGTGTGTGTGTGTAAGTCTGTCTGTCTATATGTGTGTGTGTAAGTCTGTCTGTCTATATGTGTGTATGTATATCTGTCTGTCTATATGTGTGCTGTAAGTCTGTCTGTCTATATGTGTGCTGTAAGTCTGTCTGTCTATATGTGCGTGTGTAAGTCTGTCTGTCTATATGTGTGCTGTAAGTCTGTCTATCTATGTGTGTGTGTGTAAGTCTGTCTGTCTATCTATGTGTGTGCGTGTAAGTCTGTCTGTCTATCTATGTGTGTGCGTGTAAGTCTGTCTGTCTATGTGTGTGTGTGTAAGTCTGTCTGTCTATATGTGTGCTGTAAGTCTGTCTGTCTATATGTGTGCTGTAAGTCTGTCTGTCTATATGTGTGCTGTAAGTCTGTCTGTCTATATGTGTGCTGTAAGTCTGTCTGTCTATATGTGTGCTGTAAGTCTGTCTGTCTATATGTGTGCTGTAAGTCTGTCTGTCTATATGTGTGTGTGTGTAAGTCTGTCTGTCTATATGTGCATTTCCTGTATATGTGTGTGATTGAATATCTTGACGTCTTCTTGTGCTGGGGCTGCTCTTGTCCCCCAGCTTCTGGCCCCTTCCTTGCAGAGGGCCCGGGTTTTCCCTGTCTTCTTGTGGGTCGGTTCCGGTTCTCCTGGCGGTCTGCTCGGGCAATTCTCCATGCTGTGTGGTACCGGATCATATCTGCACAGTTTTGGGCTCTGTCTTAGGCCTCTTGCACAGGACTGTATGTATTTTGCGGTCCACAAAAAACGGATCCACAAAAAATACGGATGACGTCTGTGTGCATTCCGTATTTTGCGGAACGGAACAGCTGGCCCCTAATAGAACAGTTCTATACTTGTCCGTAATGCGGACAATAATAGGACATGTTCTATTTTTTTGCAGAACGGAAATACGGAAACGGAATGCACACGGAGTACCTTCCGTTTTTTTTTGCAGACCCATTGAAATCAATGGTTCTGAATAAGGTCCGCAAAAAATACGGAACAGACACGGAATGAAAATACGTTCATGTGCAAGAGGTCTTATTTGCAGGCTCTTGTGTCCCTACTTCTGTAGCAAGTGAATTTTCTTTAATAAAGGACCCAAGTACCTAATTGTTCCTACAATAGGGATCCTTCTCATTCCCATCCTCTCTCCTCCATTTCTTCTTACAGTAGGGATCCCTCTCTTATTCCCATCCTGTTCTTGCAGTACTGATCCCTCTCTTATTCCCATCCTCTCTCCTCCTTCCCGTTCTTGCAGTACTGATCCCTCTCTTATTCCCATCCTCTCTCCCCCTTCCCGTTCTTGCAGTACTGATCCCTCTATTATTCCCATCCTCTCTCCTCCTTCCCGTTCTTGCAGTACTGATCCCTCTCTTATTCCCATCCTCTCTCCCCCTTCCCGTTCTTGCAGTACTGATCCCTCTATTATTCCCATCCTCTCTCCTCCTTCCCGTTCTTGCAGTACTGATCCCTCTCTTATTCCCATCCTCTCTCCTCCTTCCCGTTCTTGCAGTATTGATCCCTCTCTTATTCCCATCCTCTCTCCCCCTTCCCGTTCTTGCAGTACTGATCCCTCTATTATTCCCATCCTCTCTCCTCCTTCCCGTTCTTGCAGTACTGATCCCTCTATTATTCCCATCCTCTCTCCCCCTTCCCGTTTTTGCAGTTGATTGCAGGCAGATGTTAGAGTTGTCCTTCCAAGCTGAAGTGCATTTCCCAGTTTTTGCAGTAGATTTCAGGATGTCCTCCGGTTCTCTCTCTCTGGCAGTGTGCAGTCCTTATTTTCCTCTGGTGGTTGTGTGCTTGTCCCCTGCAGTCCTTGTTAGACATCCTCCCAGTTTTATCAGTGCACCTTCCCTCTTTTGTTGCACCCATCTTCATGTAGTTTACACTTCTTCTGGAGTGTCCATGCAGTGCCTTCTTATATCTATCGTCCCTAATATGATTGCAGCAGGGAGTTGTCAGTCTCATCCCCTTCATGAGGTCATTGGCCAATATCCAAACTGTCCTTTCCTTGCAATTGCTTGCATTCTTGAACTGCAGGTAAGCTGTCCCTACGGTCTTTAAATGTGTCTTAGGCTGTCCCTACTGTCTTTAAATGTGTCTTAGGCTGTCCCTACGGTCTTGCAGGGGTCTGGGGAGGTCCCTACCGTCTTCTAAAGGGTTTGAGGCTGTCCTTACTATTTTGCAGGGGTCTGGGCTTTGCTGTTTTCTTGCAGTGGGTCTGTGGTTGCACTTTTTTCTTGCAGTGGGTCTGAGGTTGCACTGTTTTCTTGCAGTGGGTCTGAGGTTGCACTGTTTTCTTGCAGTGGGTCTGAGGTTGCACTGTTTTCTTGCAGTGGGTCTGAGGTTGCACTGTTTTCTTGCAGTGGGTCTGTGGTTGCACTGTTTTCTTGCAGTGGGTCTGAGGTTGCACTGTTTTCTTGCAGTGGGTCTGAGGTTGCACTGTTTTCTTGCAGTGGGTCTGAGGTTGCACTGTTTTTTGCAGTGGGTCTGAGCCTGTGCTGTTTTCTTGCAGTCGGTCTGAGGCTGTGCTGTTTTCTTGCAGTGGGTCTGAGGTTGCACTGTTTTCTTGCAGTGCATCTGCATTTGCATTGCTTTCTTGCAATGGGTCTGAGGTTGCACTGTTTTCTTGCAGTGGGTCTGAGGTTGCACTGTTTTCTTGCAGTGGGTCTGAGGTTGCACTGTTTTCTTGCAGTGGGTCTGAGGGTGCACTGTTTTCTTGCAGTGGGTCTGAGGTTGCACTGTTTTCTTGCAGTGGGTCTGAGGTTGCACTGTTTTCTTGCAGTGGGTCTGAGGTTGCACTGTTTTCTTGCAGTGGGTCTGTGGTTGCACTGTTTTCTTGCAGTGGGTCTGAGGCTGTGCTGTTTTCTTGCAGTGGGTCTGAGGTTGCACTGTTTTTTGCAGTGGGTCTGAGCCTGTGCTGTTTTCTTGCAGTCGGTCTGAGGCTGTGCTGTTTTCTTGCAGTGGGTCTGAGGTTGCACTGTTTTCTTGCAGTGGGTCTGAGGTTGCACTGTTTTCTTGCAGTGGGTCTGAGGTTGCACTGTTTTCTTGCAGTCGGTCTGAGGCTGTGCTGTTTTCTTGCAGTGGGTCTGAGGTTGCACTGTTTTCTTGCAGTGCATCTGCATTTGCATTGCTTTCTTGCAATGGGTCTGAGGTTGCACTGTTTTCTTGCAGTGGGTCTGAGGTTGCACTGTTTTCTTGCAGTGGGTCTGAGGTTGCACTGCTTTATTGCAGTGGGTCTGAGGCTGTGCTGTTTTCTTGCAGTGGGTTTGCATTTGCACTGCTTTCTTGCAGTGGGTCTGAGGTTGCACTGCTTCCTTGCAGTGGGTCTTATGTCGCACTGTTTTCTTGCAGTGCATTGCAGGCTGCTGCCTGATCTGAGGCTGAGAGGTCTCTGTAGCTGGGCGCTGTCACTCTCACTCCCCCAGTGTAACAGATGCGGCCCTCTCTCTGCTTTCCCTTTCTTCTCTCTTGCATTTTTTTCTCCATGATCCTGGTTTCCATAGAGAGCAGAATAAAGAGGGGACCATGGCCACAAATCCCCTGCCCTGCGCCGAATAAAAGGAGCCTCATTCAATAGGCGACCCCGTCTGGACCTGGGAGAAAGGACGCAGCAGAGGAGGAGAAACTGTAACCAAAAGATCCCAGCGACTAAAGTGCGACATAATCCCACACGCTGCTCCCTGCCCAGCAGCTGGGGTGAGGGGGGTCACATTGTCCCCTTTGCAGCTGCAGAAGCAATATGGGAATATCAGAATATTAATAATAGAAATAATAATAATAATAATAATATACAGCATTAGGTGCCACATGCTGAACTTGTATACAAATTATCTATATATTATAACCACAGCAATAAGAGTAAGAATTGTAAAGTCATAGTGATGTCGGACTGCAGACTGTACACCTGCTGCACTACAACAATAAATAAATAATAATTATTTATATTAACAATAACAATTAACATTATTAATAATAAGAATAAAAATATAATCCCTGAGCTTTCCTGTCGCCCAGTGACTCCTGTACTGCTCCATGCGCCATTATAAATACTGCATTATAATAATTAGTACTCCTAGCATTAGTTAGAATTATTTGTAACAATTGCTTGTTATTATTGTTGTGGTTTAATATCCAGATATTATAATTCTACAGACATAGTAATCGATGCTCTGCCATAATACTAATAGTCTGGGGTTTGGGGCAGCAGAGCTGACATCTATATGGGAACAGCCATGAACCAATAGTGGAGGGGCCCCGGGATGAGGAGCACTGGGAGGGGAGAGGGGCCCCCAGATTTACCCCCAGGGAGCCACCATGTGCTGATGATATGTAATAATATTCTATATGATATCAGTAATATCCATTCTGTCACCACACCCGACCTTGTATTCTCCTATTAATGTCATAAGGATGATAGGGGTGATTGTTTTTTATCTGGTTGAGTAGTGTTACCCGGCAGTGCTCTGATAATGAGTCGCAGTCATGGATCAGATATTTGGCGCAGGTCAATCTTACCTGGAATGTCTCAGCCTTTTCTAAACAGAAAAGAGAAGTCGCTGGGAATTGTCGCATGTTCCCGAAAATGGTCATGAGCCCTATTCACACTGATAACATTGTTACATTGTAATCATTATATGTATCAGGGGCAGGATGGAGCCGGGTGTAAGGGGCAGGAGCCGGGTGTAAGGGGCAGGAGCCGGGTGTAAGGGGCAGGAGCCGGGTGTAAGGGGCAGGATGGAGCTGGGTGTAAGAGGCAGGAGCCGGGTGTAAGAGGCAGGAGCCGGGTGTAAGAGGCAGGATGGAGCCGGGTGTAAGGGGCAGGAGCCGGGTGTAAGGGGCAGGAGCCGGGTGTAAGGGGCAGGATGGAGCTGGGTGTAAGAGGCAGGAGCCGGGTGTAAGGGGCAGGATGGAGCCGGGTGTAAAGGGGCAGGAGCCGGGTGTAAGGGGCAGGAGCCGGGTGTAAGGGGCAGGAGCCGGGTGTAAGGGGCAGGAGCCGGGTGTAAGAGGCAGGAGCCGGGTGTAAGGGGCAGGATGGAGCTGGGTGTAAGAGGCAGGAGCCGGGTGTAAGAGGCAGGAGCCGGGTGTAAGGGGCAGGATGGAGCTGGGTGTAAGAGGCAGGAGCCGGGTGTAAGAGGCAGGAGCCGGGTGTAAGGGGCAGGATGGAGCCGGGTGTAAGGGGCAGGATCCGGGTGTAAGAGGCAGGAGCCGGGTGTAAGAGGCAGGAGCCGGGTGTAAGAGGCAGGAGCCGGGTGTAAGAGGCAGGAGCCGGGTGTAAGAGGCAGGAGCCGGGTGTAAGGGGCAGGATGGAGCCGGGTGTAAGGGGCAGGATGGAGCCGGGTGTAAGGGGCAGGAGCCGGGTGTAAGAGGCAGGAGCCGGGTGTAAGAGGCAGGAGCCGGGTGTAAGAGGCAGGAGCCGGGTGTAAGAGGCAGGAGCCGGGTGTAAAGGGCAGGAGCCGGGTGTAAAGGGCAGGAGCCAAGTGTATCTATCTATTTATCTAATATCTATCTATTCTATGTACACATTGGACATTGAAATAAATATATAATTATATCAGACCCTGATATTCTAAACACATATTCTCACATATGAAAAATGTATATTATCAGTGCACAGACCAGAACCTCCCATCACCATTGCTGTAGCCCATATACAGAGCATATACAGCACATATGAAGCCCATGTACAGCATATAAAGCACATATACAGCCCATATACAGCCCATATACAGAGCATATACAGCGCATGTACAGGCCATATAAAGCACATATACAGAGCATATACAGCCCATATACAGAGCATATACAGCCCATATACAGAGCATATACAGCGCATGTACAGGCCATATAAAGCACATATACAGCCCATATACAGAGCATATACAGCACATATAAAGTGCATATACAGCACATATACAGCGTATATACAGCCCATATACAGCCCATATACAGCCCATATACAGCCCATATACAGCACATATACAGCACATATACAGCCCATATACAGCCCATATACAACCTATATACAACCTATATACAGCCCATATACAGCCCATATACAGCACATATACAGCCCATATGCAGAGCATATACAGCACATATGCAGAGCATATACAGCACATATGAAGCCCATGTACAGCATATAAAGCACATATACAAGCCATATAAAGCACATATACAGCCCATATACAGAGCATATACAGAGCATATACAGCACATATACAGCCCATATACAACCTATATACAGCCCATATACAGAGCATATACAGCACATATACAGCCCATATACAGAGCATGTAAAGCACATATACCACGCATATACATCACATATACAGCCCATATACAACCTATATACAGCACATATACAGCTCATACACGGCACATATGCAGTCCATACACAGTATATATAAAGCACACATACATTGCATATACGGCACATATACAGCGCATTTACAGCACATGTACAGCCCATATATAGCACATATACAGTATATATAAAGCACACATAAAGTGCATATACAGCCCATATATAGCGCATGGCCGATCTCCTGAGTTCATATAAGATACTATAGGTGTATACGGTATGGGGTCTGGGCTGTATTGATCAGAGGTGTCAGAATTGATTCCTCAGGTTACATTTGCAGGAGTCGGAGGCTGCACTGAGGCTGCACTCTGTGTATAGAGAGGATATATGGTTTATAAAAGGTCTATACATTTTATGCAGCACAAAGAGTGCACTAGTTATATATAGTGCATACAATATAGGGTCTATGATGTATGTATTGTGGGGAGTTCCCTCATCACCTTGGACATAAAAGGGGTCATTTGGTCGGTCAGAACCTCTTTAGGTAGTCCTACTTGGGAAAACATCTCCGTAAATCCTTAGCTATGAGTTTGGCCGAGGTATGTCGCAGTGGCACCGCCTCCGGTTACCGAGTGGCGTAGTCTAGGATGACTAAGATGTGTTGGTGCCCTCTGGCGGACTTCAGTACTGGGCCTATGAGGTCCATAGCTTTTCGGTCAAACGGTACTTAGATAATCGGGAGTGGTACTAGGGGACTACGGAAATGTGGCTGGGGGCTCGTTATCTGGCAGGTCGGGCAAGACTTACAAAACTCTTCCACTTCTTTGAATATGCTGGGCCAGTAAAACCGCTGTAGAATACGATCCTGAGTTTTCTGCAGCCCCAGGTGACCCCCGAGAACGTGTTGGTGGGCTAGATCTAACACAAACTTGCGATAAGCCTTGGGGACCACCAACTGTTCAATAGGCTCACCCCGTAGTTGGTTTACCCGATACAACATAGGCCTCATGCACGCGACCGTTGTGTGCATCCGTGGCCGTTGTGGCGTTTTCAGTTTTTTTTTCGCGGACCCATTGACTTTCAATGGGTCCGTGGAAAAATCGGAAAATGCACCGTTTTGCAGCCGCATCCATGATCCGTGTTTCCTGTCCGTCAAAAAAATATGACCTGTCCTATTTTTTTAACGGACAACGGTTCACGGACCCATTCAAGTCAATGGGTCCGTGAAAGAACACGGATGCACACAAGATTGGCATCCGCGTCCGTGATCCGTGGCCGTAGGTTACTTTCATACAGACAGATCCGAAGATCCGTCTGCATAAAAGCTTTTTCAGAGATGAGTTTTCACGAAGTGAAAACTCTTATCCGACAGTATATTCTAACACAGAGGCGTTCCCATAGTGATGGGGACGCTTCTAGTTAGAATATACTACGAACTGTGTACATGACTGCCCCCTGCTGCCTGGCAGCACCCGATCTCTTACAGGGGGCTGTGATCCGCACAATTAACCCCTCAGGTGCTGAACCTGAAGGGTTAATTGTGCATATCATAGCCCCCTATAAGAGATCAGGGGCTGCCAGGCAGCAGGGGGCAGACCCCCCTCCCTCCCCAGTTTGAATATCATTGGTGGCCAGTGTGCGGCCCCCCCGCCCCCCCCCTATTGTAATATCATTGGTGGCCAGTGTGCGGCCTCCCCCGGCCCCCCCTCCCTCCCTCTATTGTAATATCATTGGTGGCCAATGTGCGGCCTCCGTCGGCCCCCCCTCCCTCCCTTTATTGTAATATCATTGGTGGCCAGCATGCGGCCCCCCCCCCTCTATTGTAATATCATTGGTGGCCAGTGTGCGCCCCCCCCGGCCCCCCTCTATTGTATTAATATCATTGGTGGCCAGTGTGCGGCCTCCCCCGGCCCCCCTCTATTGTATTAATATCATTGGTGGCCAGTGTGCGGCCTCCCCCCCCCCCCCCCCCGATCATTGGTGGCAGCGGAGACTTCCGATCGGAGTCCCAGTTTAATCGCTGGGGCTCCGATCGGTAACCATGGCAACCAGGACGCTACTGCAGGCCTGGTTGCCATGGTTACTTAGCAATATTACAATATTAGAAGCATCATACTTACCTGCTGCGCTGTCTGTGACCGGCCGGGAGCTCCTCCTACTGGTAAGTGACAGATCATTAAGCAATGCGCCGCACAGACCTGTCACTTACCAGTAGGAGGAGCTCCCAGCCGGTCACAGACAGCGCAGCAGGTAAGTATGATGCTTCTAATATTGTAATATATACACTGGCCACCAATGAAATTACAATAGAGGGGGGGAGGGGGGCCAACGGAGGCCGCACACTGGCCACCAATGATATTACAATAGAGGGGGGGGAGGGGGGCCGACTGAGGCCGCACACTGGCCACCAATGATATTACAATAGAGGGGGGGGGCGCACACTGGCCACCAATGATATTACAATAGAGGGGGGGCCGGGGGGGCCGCACACTGGCCACCAATGATATTCAAACTGGGGAGGGAGGGGGGGTCTGCCCCCTGCTGCCTGGCAGCCCCTGATCTCCTACAGGGGGCTATGATACGCACAATTAACACCTTCAGGTGCGGCACCTAAAGGGTTAATTGTGCGGATCACAGCCCCCTGTAAGAGATCGCGTGCTGCCAGGCAGCAGGGGGCAGTCATGTACACAGTTAGTAGTATATTCTAACTAGAAGCGTCCCCATCACTATGGGAACGCCTCTGTGTTAGAATATACTGTCGGATCTGAGTTTCACGATGTAACTCAAATCCGATGGTATATTCTAACATAGAGGCGTTCCCATGGTGATGGGGACGCTTCAAGTTAAAATATACCATCGGATTGGAGAAAACTCCAATCCTATGGTATATTAACTCCTGACTTTACATTGAAAGTCAATGGGGACGGATCCGTTTGAAATTGCACCATATTGTGTCAACGTCAAACGGATCCGTCCCCATTGACTTGCATTGTAATTCAGGACGGATCCGTTTGGCTCCGCACGGCCAGGCGGACACCAAAACGACTTTTTTCATGTCCGTGGATCCTCCAAAAATCAAGGAAGACCCACGGACGAAAAAACGGTCACGGATCACGGACCAACGGAACCCCGTTTTGCGGACCGTGAAAAAATACGATCGTGTGCATGAGGCCATATCCTGATGAACTACAAAATGGGGAAACACTGACTCTGCCCCTGGTTGTTGTGGTTCACCATCTACTATTAACACATTTTCCCAGGCGCGGGATAGGGTTGGGTTCCGACCTTGGGCGGTACCAATATTATCCCCGGAGACATTGAGGTCTGCCAATTCAGGACCCGACGGCAAGTCCTCCACGTCTCCCACCATCACACTTAGCGGGGTTGTCTCCCCCTCTTCCACCGAAGTGGCGGTTACCCCTACCGCTGGCCCTTCAGTCTCAGGTTCCCAGGGTTCTGGTCTCCCCCCTGAGCCGGGGCACTATGCTGGGGTTACCCCTGTCTCATGGGCATCAGTCACTCTCATAGCAGGCCACAGTGCCGGGAAGTCTCTCCCTATTATGAGTTCATAATGTAGATTTGTAGCGACAGCCACCTCGTGGGTCCATCTACTGGCCACCGTAGTTAGAGACACCAGCGTGGTGGGGTAGTCTTAAGTCTCTGTGGATGCACATCACCCTGACTTTCCGGCCAATATACTCAGTGGACCGCACTAGGGTAGACCTTACTAGGGTCACCAGACTCCCTGAGTCCAGCAGAGACTCCACCGGAGTGTCTCCCACTTCCACCTGGCACAAATGATCTAGAGACTCTGGGGTACCTGTTGCACACCACCTCCTGGCATATACCGACTGACGGTAGCCATAGTTAGTGTCCATGGGCTCAACCCGATGAGGACAGTCAGCCCTTACATGGCCAGGCTCCTGACAGTGCCAGCAGACTATCGGAGCCAGGTCCACCGTGGGTACATCCCGGGCGGGTTTTATCGGCTCAAATCTCCGGGCCTGGGGTGGAGATTTCCAGGGTTTGCCAACCCCCCTACCCGACAGAACCCTCCTTTAGATTCCTGGTAGCTTCATAGCGTTCCACCAGGTCCACCATCTCAAGGGCATTGCCAGGAGACACCTGACCGATCCAGTGCTGGAGAGGGGGTGGCAGAGCCCTCCAGAACATATTGTCTAACAGACGTTCCAGCATAGCCGGGGGACTCAGCACGTCAGGCTGTAGCCATTTTTGCAAGAGGTGGAATAAGTCATAATACTGGGGTCTTGCAGGCTCAGCCGGGTTGAACCCCCACTGATGCACCCGCTGGGGCCGGACCAACACATTCACCCCCAGTCTTGCCAGAATCTCTCCCTTGACTTTCTGGTAGTCGGCCGCTTGATCATCCGGCAAGTCGGAATACACCAGCTGGGAATCGGATGCCATGAACGGAGCGACGACCTCAGCTCACTGGTCACGGGGAAGCTTTTCCCTGATGGCCACCTTCTTGTACATCGCCAGGTAGGTTTTGATGTCGTCTGCGGAGGTCATCGTGTTGTAGCGGCAACTGGTTATTCTCCTGCTGCTGCTCATTAGCCTCGCGTTGCTGCAGGTTTGTCTCTCGCTGCTGCAGATTAGCCTCCATGAGGGCCTTCACAACAGCCTCCATTTTGTCGTGGGGCACTGGTTGTAATACAGCTGGTTTAATGTACGACATACAACCGTGCCTGAAAAATGCAGAAACCAAAAATATCGGCATTCACTCCAGCCTCACTGCTCTTGCCCGCATCCTCCACCAATTGTGGGGACTCTGGTAGACAGGATTAGCGGACGCAGTACAGAGGCAAAATACAAGTTCTTTGGATCAAACAGTTCAGTGTTTTTTTTCACACTTTAGGGAAGTGACAAAACAAGCCGTCATAATCAAACAAAAAGTCACCTTGCGGTGTTGGTGGTAATTCACACCATGCGGCAATTCTGCCTCAAAGAGTCCTTACTGATAGCAGCACCAACCTGTTTTCACGCCAAACAGGTAGCAAGCCTTCATCCAGACACAAGGCTCCCAGATCCCAACAAAGAGACATGGCTTCTGAGCCCAGCTGCCTATTTAAGGACAGCCAGGTGCTGCCAAAACCCGGACTAGCATTTAAAATCCGGTCCGGTATTTGACCTCACCTGGCTGTAAATCAGTCCAGCAGCACATGCTGGGAGGACAATACCTGTTTTTCCAGACCAAACCTCTCACTGTGTCACAGTATGTTATATAATGTATACAGTATAGGGTCTATGCTGTATGTATGTTATATAGTGTAGACAGTATAGTGTATGATGTATAGATTATATAGTGTGGAGAGTAAAGGATACATAGGGTTTATTATGAGTGGATTTTATATAGTGTTGTGAATGTAGTGTATAATGTATAGGCTCTACAATGTGTATCTTGACATGATGCATAACCTAGAGGATAAAAAGCTCTGATAGACCAAGACGTCATCAAAGTGCTGAGGATATAGGGTCCATGATGTGAACACGTTAAATGGGATGGAATAAATAGTATAGTATACATGCTGAGGATATGTGATATATGGTGTGTGGGCTACAGGGTGTATTACGGATACCTTATGTAGTGTAATGGTCTCTAGTCTCCATGCTGTGTATATATGTCACACAGGGAAGTGGATATAGGGTCTATCCAGTCATCGGATGTCATATACTGAATAACATTGATCCAAGGGACACAACTGGTCACCTGGTTTTATGCTGCACGGCACAGGAGTGATCACAAAGGGTCTGTGATACAAGAGATATATATATATAGTGTCAGGAACAATGCTAAGTGACCTTCCATAATAAGAGGGGCAGATAAGGCCCCGACGGGAAGACCGAACTGCAGCAAAGAAATCTTAATATACAGTACAGACCAAAAGTTTGGACCCATCTTCTCATTCAAGGAGTTTTCTTTATTTTCATGACTATGAAGGCATCAAAACTATGAATTAACACATGTAGAATTATATACATAACAAACAAGTGTGAAACAACTGAAAATATGTCATATTCTAGGTTCTTCAAAGTAGCCACCTTTTGCTTTGATTACTGCTTTGCACACTCTTGGCATTCTCTTGATGAGCTTCAAGAGGTAGTCCCCTGAAATGGTTTTCACTTCACAGGTGTGCCCTGTCAGGTTTAATAAGTGGGATTTCTTGCCTTATAAATGGGGTTGGGACCATCAGTTGCGTTGAGGAGAAGTCAGGTGGATACACAGCTGATAGTCCTACTGAATAGACTGTTAGAATTTGTATTATGGCAAGAAAAAAGCAGCTAAGTAAAGAAAAACGAGTGGCCATCATTACTTTAAGAAATGAAGGTCAGTCAGTCGAAAAATTGGGAAAACTTTGAAAGTAAGGGCTATTTGACCATGAAGGAGAGTGATGGGGTGCTGCGCCAGATGACCTGGCCTCCACAGTCACCGGACCTGAACCCAATCGAGATGGTTTGGGGTGAGCTGGACCGCAGAGTGAAGGCAAAAGGGCCAACAAGTGCTAAGCATCTCTGGGAACTCCTTCAAGACTGTTGGAAGACCTTTTCAGGGGACTACCTCTTGAAGCTCATCAAGAGAATGCCAAGAGTGTGCAAAGCAGTAATCAAAGCAAAAGGTGGCTACTTTGAAGAACCTAGAATATGACATATTTTCAGTTGTTTCACACTTTGTTATGTATATAATTCCACATGTGTTAATTCATAGTTTTGATGCCTTCATAGTCATGAAAATAAAGAAAACTCTTTGAATGAGAAGGTGTGTCCAAACTTTTGGTCTGTACTGTACATCACCCTAATAATTATTAGTGTTGAGCGCGAATATTCGAATAACGAATTTTTATCTCGAACATTGCAACTTCGAGATTTCGCGAATATTTCGAATATAGTTCCATATATTTGCGAAATCTAATATTCTTTTTTTTTTTCATCTGAAAATATATGATTCCTCCCTGCTTCTTGCTTGTGGGTCAATGAGCCATTGGCCCACAAGCAACTGAATTGAAGCTGGAAGGAATCACGTTTTCAGGTGGACCAAATATGACGAATATTCTAAATAAAGAATATATTGCTGTATAGCTAGCAATATTAAGAATATTCGTAAAATACACAGATTGTAATTTAGCTAATATACTGCTATAGTAATTTTTTTAATAGTGTACATATTTTCCAAAACTGAAGTTCAGAAGAGGCAAAAAAAAATTAGAGAAAAAAAAAAGGATTATAGCAGTATATTAGCTAAATTACAATCTATATGTGTATTTTACGAAAATTCGTAATATTGCTCTAACTTCGTCTTTTAGAATATTACGAATATTCTAAAAGACGAAATTAGAGCAATATTAAGAATATTCGTTAAATACACATATTAGCCTAGCCATAGTCAATTAGTCATAGGAACGTTGCCTTATACTGTCAAAAGAAAAATCGCAATACGCGATTAATTAAATCGCATATTATTCGCGATAAATGGAATAATTCCGAATATTCGATTTCGACGAATAGAACACGAATATTCAATCGAATATTCGCGAAATCGAATATGGCACCTCCCGCTCATCACTAATAATTATCTGTATAGCAGATATACAGCGCCAAACCAACAGGCACACCGTGTAATACAGCGTCAGGCACACAGTGTAATACAGCGTCAGGCACACAGTGTAATACAGCGTCAGGCACACCGTGTAATACAGCGTCAGGCACACCGTGTAATACAGCGTCAGGCACACCGTGTAATACAGCGTCAGGCACACCGTGTAATACAGCGCCAGGCACACAGTGTAATACAGCGTCAGGCACACAGTGTAATACAGCGCCAGGCACACAGTGTAATACAGCGCCAGGCACACAGTGTAATACAGCGCCAAACCAACAGGCACACCGTGTAATACAGCGCCAGGCACACAGTGTAATACAGCGCCAGGCACACAGTGTAATACAGCGTCAGGCACACCGTGTAATACAGCGTCAGGCACACCGTGTAATACAGCGTCAGGCACACAGTGTAATACAGCGTCAGGCACACCGTGTAATACAGCGTCAGGCACACCGTGTAATACAGCGTCAGGCACACCGTGTAATACAGCGTCAGGCACACCGTGTAATACAGCGCCAGGCACACAGTGTAATACAGCGTCAGGCACACAGTGTAATACAGCGCCAGGCACACAGTGTAATACAGCGCCAGGCACACAGTGTAATACAGTGCCAAACCAACAGGCACACCGTGTAATACAGCGCCAGGCACACAGTGTAATACAGCGCCAGGCACACAGTGTAATACAGCGTCAGGCACACAGTGTAATACAGCGTCAGGCACACCGTGTAATACAGCGTCAGGCACACAGTGTAATACAGCGTCAGGCACACCGTGTAATACAGCGTCAGGCACACCGTGTAATACAGCGTCAGGCACACCGTGTAATACAGCGTCAGGCACACCGTGTAATACAGCGCCAGGCACACAGTGTAATACAGCGTC
This sequence comes from Bufo bufo, assembly GCF_905171765.1. Taxonomy (NCBI): domain Eukaryota; kingdom Metazoa; phylum Chordata; class Amphibia; order Anura; family Bufonidae; genus Bufo; species Bufo bufo. The sequence continues at coordinate 228,562,035 of NC_053396.1, forward strand.
AGGCACACAGTGTAATACAGCGCCAGGCACACAGTGTAATACAGCGCCAGGCACACAGTGTAATACAGCGCCAAACCAACAGGCACACCGTGTAATACAGCGCCAGGCACACAGTGTAATACAGCGCCAGGCACACAGTGTAATACAGCGTCAGGCACACAGTGTAATACAGCGTCAGGCACACCGTGTAATACAGCGCCAAACCAACAGGCACACCGTGTAATACAGCGTCAGGCACACTGTGTAATACAGCGCCAGGCACACTGTGTAATACAGCGCCAGGCACACAGTGTAATACAGCGCCAGGCACACAGTGTAATACAGCGCCAGGCACACAGTGTAATACAGCGCCAGGCACACAGTGTAATACAGCGCCAGGCACACAGTGTAATACAGCGCCAGGCACACAGTGTAATACAGCGTCAGGCACACAGTGTAATACAGCGTCAGGCACACCGTGTAATACAGCGCCAGGCACACCGTGTAATACAGCGCCAGGCACACAGTGTAATACAGCGTCAGGCACACCGTGTAATACAGCGCCAAACCAACAGGCACACCGTGTAATACAGCGTCAGGCACACTGTGTAATACAGCGCCAGGCACACTGTGTAATACAGCGCCAGGCACACAGTGTAATACAGCGCCAGGCACACAGTGTAATACAGCGCCAGGCACACAGTGTAATACAGCGCCAGGCACACAGTGTAATACAGCGCCAGGCACACAGTGTAATACAGCGCCAGGCACACAGTGTAATACAGCGCCAGGCACACAGTGTAATACAGCGTCAGGCACACCGTGTAATACAGCGCCAGGCACACCGTGTAATACAGCGCCAGGCACACAGTGTAATACAGCGCCAGGCACACCGTGTAATACAGCGCCAGGCACACCGTGTAATACAGCGCCAGGCACACAGTGTAATACAGCGCCAGGCACACCGTGTAATACAGCGCCAGGCACACCGTGTAATACAGCGCCAGGCACACCGTGTAATACAGCGCCAGGCACACCGTGTAATACAGCAGCAGGCACACAGTGTAATACAGCGCCAGGCACACCGTGTAATACAGCGTCAGGCACACCGTGTAATACAGCGCCAGGCACACCGTGTAATACAGCGCCAGGCACACCGTGTAATACAGCGCCAGGCACACCGTGTAATACAGCGCCAGGCACACCGTGTAATACAGCGCCAGGCACACCGTGTAATACAGCGCCAGGCACACCGTGTAATACAGCGTCAGGCACACCGTGTAATACAGCGCCAGGCACACCGTGTAATACAGCGCCAGGCACACCGTGTAATACAGCGCCAGGCACACCGTGTAATACAGCGCCAAGTCTTGTGCAGTGAAGGATAATTCTGCTTCCCAGGTGATTAAGAGCAGTAAAGGGGTTGATGTAAGGATTCCCGGTACCCTGGTACAATTATACTGCAGTGCAGCTGTACTATATAATGTACATATTGCAGTGTCGGTGTAACGCTCGTTCACATCACCGTCTGAATTTCCATTCAGAGAATGAATAAAACGCTAATAAATGGATCCGTTGTAAGTCCCATTCACTTCTATGGAGGTGGTAAAGTGTCAGTTACACTCCGTTTGGCTCCTTTCCGTCAGCTTCACGTTATTTTAAACGGAAAAATAAATCCAACATGCAGGACTTTTGCTCCCGCCTAAAATTTGAGACAGATTTGTGACAGATCCGTTTTGTTTAGCATTAAATTCACAGTGACGGATTGTATCGGATTGCTTTGTATGTGATCCGTAATGCAATCCGTTTTTCTGTTCTGTTTTTTTTATGAGCATGCTCAAATGAAATAAAAAAATAAATAATTGATCTGTTTAAAAACAACGAATAACGGAACATAACGGAAAGTGAACGGATGCATTGTGTCCGTTTTTTAAATGGATCCGTTTTGTCAGTCCATTAAAAAGACATAAAATATGCTTTCCATTAGTGTCCGTTAACCTTTCGTTATTTATTTACTTTCCGTTATTTTGAACGGATTACAAATATAACGGAAAGTCTAGCGGTGATGTGAATGAAGCCTAATTCGTGTATATATTGCAGTGCTAGTATACATTATAATCTATATGTTACAGTGCTGATGTACTGTATATGTTGCAGTGTTGGTATAATGTGTAGTGTCTATGTTGCGTTGCTTGTGTACTGAATTTTGTATATCTTGCAGTGCTGTTGTACTGCATAGTTTTATGTTGCAGTGCTAGTATACTGTATAGTGCGTATTTTGCAGTGATGTATCATTTGTGTTGCAGTGCTGGTGTACAGTTTTGTTGCAGTGAGGTTATATCATTTATGTTGCAGTGCTGGTGTACAGTTTCTTTTGCAGTGCTGGTGTATCCTTTGCGTTGCAGTGCTGGTGTACAGTTTCTGTTGCAGTGCTGGTGTACAGTTTCTTTTGCAGTGATGTTGTATCCTTTGCGTTGCAGTGCTGGTGTACAGTTTCTGTTGCAGTGCTGGTGTACAGTTTCTTTTGCAGTGAGGTTGTATCATTTGTGTTGCAGTGCTGGTGTACAGTCTGCTGCCTTTACTGCATTGTGTGGTTTCCATGTGTTTCAGGTGTACAGGATTAGCTGCCCCCTCAGTGCACTGCACCTCAGGTCACCCCCCGCTGTGTCCTGTGCAGGTGTCTCGCCTGGAGGTTTGGGGTGTCCAGTTTTCAACAGCTTGTCATGGAAAATGACGGAAGGGGGCAGTGCAGGGGAAGGGGGCAGTGGGGGTAGGGGTCCCTGCAGGCCTCTTCTTCCAGCTTTTCTTTTCCTAGATAAACATTTGGGCCATAGAAGTGTTGACTAAAACCGTCTACGGCTCTTTATAGTGAGTGTATAATTCACAGCTCAGCTGCTCCGTTCCCAGCACTGCGCAGCACAGCAGAGCGCAGTGCTGTGTCACATGGATCATGTGGCTTTACATGTTCTTCACATGTGAGTCTTACACAGAGGAGATACAACATGTTATGTATGTCCTAACAGATCAGGCGCTAACACTCGCCAATCACAGCTCCCAATACCCCTGTAGATTGTAAGCTCACCTGCTCACTGTCCTCTGCCATCTTTTCATTTAATTTTTTACTCTAAACTTTTCTGTACTTTTTTTTGTGCCATTTTGTAACTTTTTCTGAAGTACAAAACGACTCGCGATAATGACAATAATAAGAGGAAGGACGCAGCTGAGTTTAGCAGATCTAATATGACATAATGTAATAAATGCAACCTGTCATACTGTATATAACCTTCTATAATGTGACATAACCTATCAGATATGATATAAAGTAGCAATCATATATAACGTTTATGAAATACAATAATGCATAACACAATGTACTGTAATATAAGGTAAATATTGTATACAATATAATATAATGTAAGATGACAGATCCTATATAATGTAATGTCGTGGGGGCTCCATGGATTGTATGTGCTCGCCATGTGTTTGTGGGGTCCCTTATACAACACGATACAATATCACGTGATGTAACTATAATACACAGGACGTGACAACATGTATAAAGTAGGGGCGGTATGGAGACTCTGCGTGACGTCTGCGTGTTCTGCACATGTTTTGTGGGTTTCTTTCAGGTTCTCTAGATTCTTTTGACTCTGAAAAACATCCTGATGGGACGGCTTCCTATCAAATTGGTCCCAGGGTGCGGGATACAGGGGGATTAGATTGCGAGCTTCTTGGTGCAGGAACTGATCTGAACAGAAAGAAGCTTTGTACAGCCCTGCGGAATATGTTAACCCTATACAAACAACAGGAAAGGGGAAAAATGTAAGAAAACAAAACGGCACAAAATAACAGGATATACCATAACATTATAGAATCATATAAGGAGACAATGTAACATTATAGAATATAAGGAGACAATGTAACATTATAGAATATAAGGAGACAATGTAACATTATATAATATATAAGGAGACAATATAACATTATAGAATATAAGGAGACAATGTAACATTATATAATATATAAGGAGACAATATAACATTATAGAATATAAGGAGACAATGTAACATTATAGAATATAAGGGGACAATGTAACATTATAGAATATAAGGAGACAATGTAACATTATATAATATATAAGGAGACAACATAACATTATAGAATATAAGGAGACAATGTAACATTATAGAATATAAGGAGACAATGTAACATTATAGAATATAAGGAGACAATGTAACATTATATAATATAAGGAGACAATGTAACATTATATAATATAAGGAGACAATGTAACATTATATAATATAAGGAGACAATGTAACATTATATAATATAAGGAGACAATGTAACATTATATAATATAAGGAGACAATGTAACATTATATAATATAAGGAGACAATGTAACATTATATAATATAAGGAGACAATGTAACATTATATAATATAAGGAGACAATGTAACATTATATAATATAAGGAGACAATGTAACATTATAGAATATAAGGAGACAATGTAACATTATATAATATAAGGAGACAATGTAACATTATAGAATATAAGGAGACAATATAACATTATATAATATAAGGGGACAATGTAACATTATATAATATAAGGGGACAATATAACATTATAGAATATAAGGAGACAATATAACATTATATAATATAAGGGGACAATGTAACATTATATAATATAAGGAGGCAATGTAACATTATATACTAGGACAATGTAATGTTATATAACAAAATATAATATATAATATAACGACACAGCATAAAATATAATATAATACCACAATAGACTATAACGGCATATATCATATTCTAATGAAACATAATATAACATTATATTATATAATGACACGGCATATGTCAGACTGTAATGAAATATACTATAATGATGCGATAGAACATAATTCTGTAAGGACACAACCTGATATGATCTGAAGTCACGTCGTACACTGGGAGCCTCTCCATTGCCACATGTGTGCACCCTCTGACCCCTGCCCTGTGCAGTGTATACAGTATACACAGTGTATGGATGACATATTACATAGATATGGAAATTCCAGCTTCCGCTCCGCTTCCCTCCGATGCATCTCATCGTGCGCCAATTCCCTCGGCTGCGCCAATCTCTTTTCATGGAAGATAAAACGCAAGGACTTCAAAGTGAGTTCAGGTAATTAAGAGCCGAGGGGACTGGAGTCTGAAGCAGGGGCCCCACGCTACACCCAGGTCTGGGCTCCGAGGCAGCCGGCGAGGGAGCCCCTATCCCCAGCTGCCTGCTGACTGCCTCCCCGGCCTCACATCTGCATTTCAAACGGCGCTCTCTGCCATTAATAATGAATGAGCCGCAGTCACCGGAGGATTCCGCCCGCACACAAACCGCACTCATTCCCTTCTCTGGAAGGCAGTTTATCATCTCCAGCACTGACAACCTGCCGCAGCCCCGACAACCACTTAGCGCCACATCAGGCAGAGTCACCGGCTCCATCACCTGGAAAGAAGATCAATGAAACCAAGAGAATCCCCGACACCCCGACCCGACAACACAATATCTGCAGCAGAGACAGCAACCGACACTGACCCCGACAACCAGGCCTGAAATGAGGGGAGAAATCCAGAGAAGTAGTCACAGGCCCCAGACTACAATTACTCTAAGTGCAGTATTATAGTAGTTATATCCTTGTACATAGGAGGCAGTATTATAGTAGTTATATTCTTGTACATAGGAGCAGTACTATAGTAGTTATATCCTTGTACATAGGAGGCAGTATTATAGTAGTTATATTCCTGTACATAGGAGCAGTATTATAGTAGTTATATCCTTGTACATAGGAGCAGTATTATAGTAGTTATATTCTTGTACATAGGAGCAGTATTATAGTAGTTATATTCTTGTACATAGGAGCAGTATTATAGTAGTTATATCCTTGTACATAGGAGCAGTATTATAGTAGTTATATTCTTGTACATAGGAGCAGTACTATAGTAGTTATATTCTTGTACATAGGAGCAGTATTATAGTAGTTATATTCTTGTACATAGGAGGCAGTATTATAGTAGTTATATTCTTGTACATAGGAGGCAGTATTATAGTAGTTATATTCTTGTACATAGGAGCAGTATTATAGTAGTTATATTCTTGTACATAGGAGGCAGTATTATAGTAGTTATATTCTTGTACATAGGAGCAGTATTATAGTAGTTATATTCTTGCACATAGGAGCAGTATTATAGTAGTTATATTCTTGTACATAGGAGGCAGTATTATAGTAGTTATATTCTTGTACATAGGAGCAGTATTATAGTAGTTATATTCTTGTACATAGGAGCAGTATTATAGTAGTTATATTCTTGTACATAGGAACAGTATTATAGTAGTTATATTCTTGTACATAGGAGCAGTATTATAGTAGTTATATTCTTGTACATAGGAGCAGTATTATAGTAGTTATATTCTTGTACATAGGAGGCAGTATTATAGTAGTTATATTCTTGTACATAGGAGGCAGTATTATAGTAGTTATATTCTTGTACATAGGAGCAGTATTATAGTAGTTATATTCTTGTACATAGGAGCAGTATTATAGTAGTTATATTCTTGTACATAGGAGCAGTATTATAGTAGTTATATTTCTGTATATATGAGCAGTATTATAGTAGTTATATTCTTGTACATAGGAGGCAGTATTATAGTAGTTATATTCTTGTACATAGGAGCAGTATTATAGTAGTTATATTCTTGTACATAGGAGCAGTATTATAGTAGTTATATTCTTGTATATAGGAGCAGTATTATAGTAGTTATATTCTTGTACATAGGAGCAGTATTATAGTAGTTATATTCTTGTACATAGGAGCAGTATTATAGTAGTTATATTCTTGTACATAGGAGCAGTATTATAGTAGTTATATTCTTGTACATAGGAGCAGTATTATAGTAGTTATATTCTTGTACATAGGAGCAGTATTATAGTAGTTATATTCTTGTACATAGGAGCATTATTATAGTAGTTATATTCTTGTACATAGGAGCAGTATTATAGTAGTTATAGTCTTGTACATAGGAGCTGTATTATAGTAATTATATTCTTGTACATAGGAGCAGTATTATAGTAGTTATATTCTTGTACATAGGAACAGTATTATAGTAGTTATATTCTTGTACATTGGAGCAGTATTATAGTAGTTATATTCTTGTACATAGGAGCAGTATTATAGTAGTTATATTCTTGTACATAGGAGCAGTATTATAGTAGTTATATTCTTGTACATAGGAGCAGTATTATAGTAGTTATATTCTTGTACATAGGAGGCAGTATTATAGTAGTAATATTCTTGTACATAGGAGGCGGTATTATAGTAGTTATATTCTTGTACATAGGAGCAGTATTATAGTAGTTATATTCTTGTACATAGGAGCAGTATTATAGTAGTTATATTCTTGTACATAGGAGCAGTATTATAGTAGTTATATTCTTGTACATAGGAGCAGTATTATAGTAGTTATATTCTTGTACATAGGAGCAGTATTATAGTAGTTATATTCTTGTACATAGGAGCAGTATTATAGTAGTTATATTCTTGTACATAGGAGCAGTATTATAGTAGTTATATTCTTGTACATAGGAGCAGTATTATAGTAGTTATATTCTTGTACATAGGAGCAGTATTATAGTAGTTATATTCTTGTACATAGGAGCAGTATTATAGTAGTTATATTCTTGTACATAGGAGCAGTATTATAGTAGTTATATTCCTGTACATAGGAGCAGTATTATAGTAGTTATATTCCTGTACATAGGAGGCAGTATTATAGTAGTTATAGTCTTGTACATAGGAGGCAGTATTATAGTAGTTATATTTTTGTACATAGGAGCAGTATTATAGTAGTTATATTCTTGTACATAGGAGCAGTATTATAGTAGTTATATTCTTGTACATAGGAGGCAGTATTATAGTAGTTATATTCCTGTACATAGGAGCAGTATTATAGTAGTTATATTCCTGTACATAGGAGGCAGTATTATAGTAGTTATATAATAGTTTTGTAATAGATTTCTATTATGTATGTATATCTATATGTATAATACGGATGATTTTTATATATGTGGATGTTTATAATTTCTTGGTGTGGTTATTGTATATGGAGATGAATATTATACCATAAGATTATTATTTGTGGAGATGATTATTATACTTTAGGCTGTCTATTATATGGGGATGATTACTATTCACAAGGATCATTATTATATGGGGATGATTATAGTACATGGGACTGTATATTTTTTCCCCATGTTCATTTTTCTTCTCCCAGCCCTCCTAAAGCCATAACTTTTTTTTATTTTTCTATCGACATAGCTTGTCCCGCAGGGCTTGTTTTCTGTGGGACAAGTTGTGCTTTCTAATGGCACCATTTATGTTTGCATACGATGTAGTGGGATTTTTTTTTCCAAATGGGGTGAAAAAAATAATAATATTCCACCATAGTTTTATGGGTTTTGTTTTTACAGCTGTCAAATTTACTTTCATTCTCTGTGTCAGTGCGATTACAACTAGGGATGAGCGAAGATTTCCATAAAACTTCGTTAGAATACTGTACGGAGCGAGCGCCTAGTACAGTATTAGAATGTATTGGCTCCTATGAGCCGAAGTTATTACTTTGCACAATTCTCACAAGACTTCGGGTAATGACTTCAGAAATTAGTTTCTACTGTAAAAAAGCTTTTACCGAACTGTTTTTAAAAGTAGAAATTAATTAATTAATGAAGTTATTAACTTCGGCTCATAGGAGCCAATACATTCTAATACTGTACGGAGCGCTCGCTCCGTACAGTAGTCTAACGAAGTTTTATGGAAATACCGATTCGCTCATTCCTAATTACAATGATGCCTCACATGTATAGTTTTTCTATTATACCGGTATGACTATTATACACGGAGCTCTCTATTATACCGGTATGATTATTATACACGGAGCTCTCTATTATACCGGTATGATTATTATACACGGAGCTCTCTATTACGCCGGTATGGTTATTATACACGGAGCTCTCTATTATACCGGTATGATTATTATACACGGAGCTCTCTATTATACCGGTATGATTATTATACATGGAGCTCTTTATTATACCGGTATGATTATTATACACGGAGCTCTCTATTATACCGGTATGATTATTATACACGGAGCTCTCTATTATACCGGTATGATTATTATACACGGAGCTCTCTATTATACCGGTATGATTATTATACACGGAGCTCTCTATTATACCGGTATGATTATTATACATGGAGCTCTCTATTATACCGGTATGATTATTATACACGGAGCTCTCTATTACACCGGTATGATTATTATACACGGAGCTCTCTATTACGCCGGTATGATTATTACACACGGAGCTCTCTATTACACCGGTATGATTATTATACACGGAGCTCTCTATTATACCGGTATGATTATTATACATAGAGCTCTCTATTATACCGGTATGATTATTATACATGGAGCTCTCTATTATACCGGTATGATTATTATACACGGAGCTCTCTATTATACCGGTATGATTATTATACACGGAGCTCTCTATTATACCGGTATGATTATTATACACGGAGCTCTCTATTATACCGGTATGATTATTACACACGGAGCTCTCTATTATACCGGTATGATTATTATACACGGAGCTCTCTATTACACCGGTATGATTATTATACATGGAGCTCTCTATTATACCGGTATGACTATTATACACGGAGCTCTCTATTATACCGGTATGACTATTATACACGGAGCTCTCTATTATACCGGTATGACTATTATACACGGAGCTCTCTATTACGCCGGTATGGTTATTATACACGGAGCTCTCTATTACGCCGGTATGATTATTATACATGGAGCTCTCTATTATACCGGTATGATTATTATACACGGAGCTCTCTATTACGCCGGTATGGTTATTATACACGGAGCTCTCTATTATACCGGTATGATTATTATACACGGAGCTCTCTATTACACCGGTATGATTATTACACACGGAGCTCTCTATTATACCGGTATGATTATTATACACGGAGCTCTCTATTATACCGGTATGATTATTATACACGGAGCTCTCTATTATACCGGTATGATTATTATACACGGAGCTCTCTATTATACCGGTATGATTATTATACACGGAGCTCTCTATTATACCGGTATGATTATTACACACGGAGCTCTCTATTATACCGATATGATTATTATACATGGAGCTCTCTATTATACCGGTATGATTATTATACACGAAGCTCTCTATTACGCCGGTATGGTTATTATACACGGAGCTCTCTATTACGCCGGTATGATTATTATACACGGAGCTCTCTATTATACCGGTATGATTATTATACACGGAGCTCTCTATTATACCGGTATGATTATTATACACGGAGCTCTCTATTATACCGGTATGATTATTATACACGGAGCTCTCTATTATACCGGTATGATTATTACACACGGAGCTCTCTATTATACCGATATGATTATTATACATGGAGCTCTCTATTATACCGGTATGATTATTATACACGGAGCTCTCTATTATACCGGTATGATTATTATACACGGAGCTCTCTATTACGCCGGTATGGTTATTATACACGGAGCTCTCTATTACGCCGGTATGATTATTATACACGGAGCTCTCTATTATACCGGTATGATTATTATACACGGAGCTCTCTATTATACCGGTATGGTTATTATACACAGAGCTCTCTATTATACCGGTATGATTATTATACACGGAGCTCTCTATTATACCGGTATGACTATTATACACGGAGCTCTCTATTATACCGGTATGATTATTATACACGGAGCTCTCTATTATACCGGTATGGTTATTATACACGGAGCTCTCTATTATACCGGTATGATTATTATACACGGAGCTCTCTATTATACCGGTATGACTATTATACACGGAGCTCTCTATTATACCGGTATGGTTATTACACACGGAGCTCTCTATTACGCCGTATGATTGTGAAGGCTGTGGGGCTCAGCCAGTTCTACAAGGCGATTGATCTATAATGATTATTATATAGATTTATGTATCTAATCTGTTATTTTCCATTCTGCTATTTTCCCTCTACATAATTGGGGGGCGGCCATCTTTTCTCAGACAGGCGTTGTGGGCGTGCTTTATGCAGAGGTGACGGTGCAGGGAGAGGGAATGATCCCCATCATCTACGGTCAGTGGTGGATCCTTCATGAGAGAGGCGTTAACCCTGCGCTGTTATAATGACCGCTGAAAGGTGTGAGGAAGTGTCAGCCGATTGTAAGGCTCAGAAGTCGGGGAAAAAACTGCAAGATTTTACATGGGACATATAGATGGTAAAATGCAAAAACCACCAAATGAACATTTCTGAAGATAGAGCAGATTTGAAGTGGTGTTCCCATCTTGGAGATTAGCCCCCAATGTCTGATAGGTGAGGGTCGCACCTCTGGGACCTGCAGCTATCCTTATAACGGAGCCCACAAAGCACTGGATGGTGCACTGCGCATGCGTGGCCGCCCTCCATCCATTTCTATGGGAGTGTCTGGCGCTGGCATGTCTATTTCCGTAAGCCGCCATAGAAGTGAATGGTTTGGTGGCCGCGCTTCCCATTCATTTCAGTGGGATTAAAATAGCTGATCACAAGAAAAATAGGAGGGGGCCTCCCTAGTGTAATACCCTTACTCGGAATAAGGAGGGGGAGGTAGATTTGCCTCTTACCGGCTCGGCACAACTCTAGAGTGAAGCGAAGTAGCTCCTGAGCAGGACACATGCCGCGCTGCTGCGCTGGTACGCCGGTCCGACCTTTGGGGACGCCGGAAGATACACGTGGAAAAAGGCGCTGGAATAGCAGTAAAAAAGAACAGCGCGCTGCGCGGAACAATGTCCAATAAAAACATTCTAAAAAACAGACATAAGCTGAACATTTTGGTGACAGTACATCACACTATAAGACATCATCATTACTCATCACACTATATGACATCATCACCTTCATCACACTATATGACATCATCACACTATATGACATCATCACTACTCATCACTCTATATGACATCATCACCTTCATCACACTATATGACATCATCACTACTCATCACTCTATATGACATCATCACTACTCATCACTCTATATGACATCACTACTCATCACACTATATGACATCATCACAGTATATGACATCATCACTACTCATCACACTGTATGACATCATCCCTACTTATCACACTGTATGACATCATCCCTACTTATCACACTATATGACATCATCCCTACTTATCACACTGTATGACATCATCACTAGTTATCACACTATATGACATCATCACCTTCATCACACTATAAGACATCATCACACTATAAGACATCATCACACTATATGACATCATCATTACTCATCACACTATATGACATCATCACTACTTATCACACTGTATGACATCATCCCTACTTATCACACTATATGACATCATCCCTACTTATCACACTATATGACATCATCCCTACTTATCACACTATATGACATAATCCCAGTATATGACATCATCCCTACTTATCACACTATATGACATCATCCCAGTATATGACATCATCCCTACTTATCACACTATATGACATCATCCCTACTTATCACACTGTATGACATCATCCCTACTTATCACACTGTATGACATCATCCCTACTTATCACACTGTATGACATCATCACTACTCATCACACTATGACATCATCCCTACTTATCACACTGTATGACATCATCACTACTCATCACACTGTATGACATCATCACTACTCATCACACTGTATGACATCATCACTACTCATCACACTGTATGACATCATCCCTACTTATCACACTATATGACATCATCCCTACTTATCACACTGTATGACATCATCCCTACTTATCACACTATATGACATCATCCCTACTTATCACACTGTATGACATCATCCCTACTTATCACACTGTATGACATCATCCCTACTTATCACACTATATGACATCATCCCTACTTATCACACTGTATGACATCATCCCTACTTATCACACTATATGACATCATCCCTACTTATCACACTGTGTGACATCATCCCTACTTATCACACTGTATGACATCATCCCTACTTATCACACTATATGACATCATCCCTACTTATCACACTGTATGACATCATCCCTTCTTATCACACTATATGACATCATCCCTACTTATCACACTGTATGACATCATCCCTACTTATCACACTGTATGACATCATCCCTACTTATCACACTGTATGACATCATCCCTACTTATCACACTGTATGACATCATCCCTACTTATCACACTGTATGACATCATCCCTACTTATCACACTGTATGACATCATCACTACTTATCACACTGTATGACATCATCACTACTTATCACACTGTATGACATCATCACTACTCATCACACTATGACATCATCCCTACTTATCACACTGTATGACATCATCACTACTCATCACACTATGACATCATCCCTACTTATCACACTGTATGACATCATCACTACTCATCACACTGTATGACATCATCACTACTCAGCACACTGTATGACATCATCCCTACTTATCACACTATATGACATCATCCCTACTTATCACACTATATGACATCATCCCTACTTATCACACTGTATGACATCATCCCTACTTATCACACTGTATGACATCATCCCTACTTATCACACTATATGACATCATCCCTACTTATCACACTGTATGACATCATCACTACTCATCACACTATATGACATCATCCCTACTTATCACACTGTATGACATCATCCCTACTTATCACACTGTATGACATCATCCCTACTTATCACACTGTATGACATCATCCCTACTTATCACACTATATGACATCATCCCTACTTATCACACTGTATGACATCATCCCTACTTATCACACTATATGACATCATCCCTACTTATCACACTGTATGACATCATCCCTACTTATCACACTGTATGACATCATCCCTACTTATCACACTATATGACATCATCCCTACTTATCACACTGTATGACATCATCCCTACTTATCACACTGTATGACATCATCCCTACTTATCACACTATATGACATCATCCCTACTTATCACACTGTATGACATCATCACTACTTATCACACTGTATGACATCATCACTACTTATCACACTGTATGACATCATCACTACTCATCACACTATGACATCATCCCTACTTATCACACTGTATGACATCATCACTACTCATCACACTATGACATCATCCCTACTTATCACACTGTATGACATCATCACTACTCATCACACTGTATGACATCATCACTACTCATCACACTGTATGACATCATCCCTACTTATCACACTATATGACATCATCCCTACTTATCACACTGTATGACATCATCCCTACTTATCACACTGTATGACATCATCCCTACTTATCACACTATATGACATCATCCCTACTTATCACACTGTATGACATCATCCCTACTTATCACACTGTATGACATCATCCCTACTTATCACACTATATGACATCATCCCTACTTATCACACTGTATGACATCATCACTACTCATCACACTATAGTGAGATTGAGGCACACATTCAGACGGTCTTGAAATTCTGTTTATACCTTGGAAACAAATATTGGCCAATTGGATGAAACTACTGTATAACTAAATAAACACTTTGCATCAAAATCTGTGTGCCTCAATCTCACTATATGTACATTGGCTGTACTTCTCATAACACTATCTGACATCATCACCAATTATCACACTATATGACATCAGCAGTACTTATTCCCTCCCAATATATGACATCATCACTACTTATCCCACTATATGACATCATCATTACTCATCACACTATATGACATCATCGCTTCTCATCACACTGTATGATATCCTCACTACTCTGTTGAGATTTGGGTGCACATGCCATTAAAAACTGTCTAAACTCAGTTTTTGGCAAAGACAAAGCTCATATTTATTTTGAGCAAAAATAAAGCAAAAACTTAAAATAACAGCAAAATAAACTATGTTCATGGGGATTTGCAATTACCTTGGTAGCAGGCAGCTCCCCCAGTGTCCAGCTCACACTCTGAACTGGAGATGGACGATACACAAGATTCAGGATCACAGCCTTAAAGGGATACACACACTATACATTTCCAAAACACCAATGTTACAAATGAAACATAATAACTCATTACAGAGGAGCTTTCAATCTACTGAATGTGCAGATCATTAAATAGCCCAGTTATACTAAAGAAGTAAAAACGCTGTGTTTAACTGCACCTCCAGGTTAATCAGCTGCATGCATCACACAGCCTTAACGCAGGGTGTCCGTGTGAACAGTGTCTTAGTCTGCAGAAGTAATAGAGGAGAGAGAGAGAGAAGGAAAGCATAAAGAAAGACATACAGATGCAAACACACAGACCAACTAATGACATATTCACCCCCTAACATACTAATCACACTACATGACATCACCATTACTCATCACACTACATGACATCATCACTACTTATCACACTATATGACATCATCACTACTTATCACACTATGACATCATCACTACTCATCATACTATATGACATCATCACTTCTCATCACACTATGACATCATCACTTCTCATCACACTATGACATCATCACTACTCATCACACTATATGACATCATCACTACTCATCACACTGTATGACATCATCACTACTCATCACACTGTATGACATCATCACTACTCATCACACTATATGACATCATCACTACTCATCACACTATGACATCATCACTACTCATCACACTGTATTACATCATCACTACTCATCACACTATATGACATCATCACTACTCATCACACTATATGACATCATCACTACTCATCACACTATATGACATCATCACTACTCATCACACTGTATGACATCATCACTACTCATCACAGTATATGACATCATCACTTCTCATCACACTGTGACATCATCACTACTCATCACACTGTATGGCATCATCACTTCTCATCACACTATGACATCATCACTATTTGATATATTATAATGCTTGTATGTTACAGTTACAAGCATTTGTAGAGCTTCCATTTCCAGGATGCTTTCTGCATTATGTCTTCATACAGAACCTGATCCTCCACCTGCAGGTGATGGAGAACGTGACTTTCCGCATTCACTAATAAATCCGCCATTCATGAACGCACAAATGGCTGATTTATTTAGAAAAACCCGCACGGAACAGCAGTGTCGCGTCTGCAAAAACAAAACTATGCAAAACCGCTCAGAATCAACTTCATGAAGACACCGGAGTTCAGGCTCTGGAATAAATAAAAGGTCAATTATACCAAGAAGCCGATGGAATTTTTCTTGCAAAAACCCTAGAATCTCCGAAACACTCATCTCTAGGGGCCCAGATGACAACGGGGACGCCATCATAAACAGTGGGGCTCCAGGCACCCTATTAGTGGTCTGTGACCACCGGGACCGTCCAAGGCAAGCGGTGGCATCCATCAAGAATTACTACAGGACTGTCATGCACGTTATGATTAGGAATGGGGGTGTGGCCGTGGGCGGAGTCACTTCTTAGCTATATTTATAAATGCAACATTGAAAAAATGTTTAAAAAGGTTTGAACGGCACCAAAAACTGCTGTAAAATGTCATCCGCAAAGTACTGTGCCTCCTGCAGCAGAAAATGGAACAACGTAACAGAAAACACCAGTGTAAAATGTAACAGAAAACGCCAGTGTAAAATGTAACATAAAAGAAAACACCGGTGTAAAATGTAACATAAAAGAAAACACCAGTGTAAAATGTAACAGAAAACACCAGTATAACATGTAACAACGTAACAGAAAACACCAGTATAAAATGTAACAACGTAACAGAAAACTCCATTGTAAAATGTAGCAACGTAACAGAAAACTCCATTGTAAAATGTAACAATGTAACAGAATATGCCAGTATAAAATGTAACAACGTAACAGAAAACACCAGTATAAAATGTAACAACGTAACAGAAAACGCCAGTATAAAATGTAACAGAAAACACCAGTATAAAATGTAACAACGTAACAGAAAACGCCAGTATAAAATGTAACAGAAAACGCCAGTGTAAACTGTAACAATGTAACTATTACATCTATTACAATATGATTATTATACATGGAGCTATCTATTATAGTGGTGTGATTATTATATTACATTATTACATATTGTAATAATGTAATAGAAAACACTAGTATAAAATGTAACAATGTAACAGAAAATTCTAGGATAAAATGTAACAATGTACGGCCGAGTTCACATCACCATTTATTTATATGATACTGGAGTTGATCTGTCAGAAGAACAGAAAAACAAAAAAACGTATCCTGTATTTTAAGCCTCCGTTATGCTCAGTTACGCACATTTGCATCGGTTTTAGTCATTTCTCTCTGAAACCTCTTATTTTAGATGGAGAACAAAGTCCTGCACAAAGTATTTTTTTCCTGTCTGCTAAAACGGATACAAATGTGCATAACTGAGAATAACGGAGGCTTAAAATACAGGATACGTTTTTTCTTTATTTTTCGGTTCTTCTGACAGGTCAACTCCAGTATCAAATGTAACAGAAAAACACGGCAAAGAAATCCTAAAATCTGGAGAAAACCCCGTCACAGCTGGGAACGTTTTTTGAAGCAGGGTCTGTATCAAATCCTAATGATTAAAATAATCATGTAAAAAGTCGTCATGCAAATGTATGAGTAAAAAAAAATAATTATAAAACGGCGGCCAAAAATTTCCTAGAAAAAAAAGAGGAAAAATAAAGAATAAATAAACGTACATCTACAAAGAGGAAGAAGGGAAACCATCAGAATATCAGGGACGTCGGACGTGTCTCTTATGGAGCATTGACTTCATCTGTCCTGATTATCCTGAGGTCAGTGTTACACTCTGGTTCCTACAATGCAGCAACCTGTGGTCGCTATCTCCATGACAACTATTTTACACAGGCTCCACCCCCTTATTCGCTGCGGACGCACACGCGCCCGGCCCTGGAGGATTTAGATAATGAAGCATCATGGGCGATACAATTAATACATACATTTCTAATCTGCAGTTTTCCGGCCGATCATCAAGGTTGGGGAAAGGTTTTATTTCATGCACATTTTAACATTTCTAGTCCCATTACACAAAAAACTTCAGATTCGAGGCATGAACATCACAAACTGCAATATTTGTAATAGAATAATTATAATGGAGAAGTTTGTATAATAAGCAGCGACGGCAGCCGGGGGTCAGGGGGGCAAGGAATTTCTCAGTATAATAAATAGGACATCAGAGACATCGGATTATTATAGTCCTGAAAAAACAAGAGGAAACGGGTCGGGTCCCAGAACTGGGACCAGTAAGAAGAGGGAAAAATATTGGAGAAAAGATAACATTTACATAACTTTATACGTTCCCACCGCATCGACAGCGCCTCCACTGTAGAGTGTCAGCTCTTCTGGTCTGGAATACCTAGGGGTCGTCTTCATCACTTTTCCATCACTAATTACTTTAGGTACATTGTGAAATCGATGGTTCAGGCCAAACGCAGCAACGGAAGAATTATTATGAATTTTAGTTTTCATTTTTAGGGATTTTATCAGTTTGTATAAAATGTTAAATTGTTATTTTCAGAATGATGTATTATTATTATTAGTATCATTTATTCCCATTATCATATTTGATCATTTCATAATATTATTGCTAATATTTATTATTTAGTATATTCATCCTTGATGATTTAATGTTATTCTTGCTCATTGTATTATATTATTATTATTATTATTTTCATTCCATTTTTTTCTAATCTTTGAGTCTAGAAATATTTCCGTTACCCTGGAGCCGCACATGCAGGATTTTTGTGGTGGTTTTGGATGCAGTTTTCCGAGTCAGAAGTGGATCCAGTTAGATCCTTTCTTTAGGACGCCTTCGCACGCATGGATTTCTGCGAGCCGCAGTCAGGGGAATGGATCTTGTTGCAGAATATTCTGCGACTGAAAACGCGTTCCGTTCCCCTGATTGGGTCTTGCAGAAATCCATGCGCTTTCAGCCCCGTCTCAAATGAATGGTATTTTATGCAGCAACATCTGCAGCGTGTGAAGGCGTCCGACTCCTTACAATTCATTTCTGCCATTGATTGCATTAAAAAATGCACTAAAAATCTGCATGTGTGATTCCAGTCTTATATTTCTTTAACCCATTAAGAACCAGGCCAGTTTTTCTTTTTCGCTTTTTAGAGCGATAACTTTTTTATTTTTATGTTCACTTAGCTTTAGGGGCCTTGTTTTTTGTAGGACAAGTTGTACTTTCTAACGGCACCATTAAACATTCCATATCATGTAGTGGGAAGCTGGGATTTTTTTTTAAATGGGGTGAAATTGGAAAAAAAGCACAATTAAGTCATGGTTTTTACAGCGTCTCCTATGAGATAAAACTCACCTGTTCTTCATTACAGAAATACCACATTTATATAGTTTTTCTTGCATTTTAATAATAATAATAATAAGAATGATTTTTTCCTAACATCTCCATTTTCTGACCCCCATAACTTTTTAATAGTTATGTCTACAGAGCTGTGCGGGGGCTTATTGTTTGCGGGGTGAATTGTAGTTTTTATTGATACCGTTTTGGGGGGTGTTTGGCTTTTTCATCAATTTTATGGGGAGGTTGAGCAACGAAAAAACGGTGAAGCCACCACTTTGATCAACTCGTTTTTTTTCTGTTTCAGTCTTCACTGTACTTGAAAAAGAGAAGTGGATCCCGCGTTCAGTAAAACGGACGAGCCGTACTGATGAGCAGAAAAGTCCTGACATGACGCAGAGCCGGGTTCTGCGTGTGCTGAAATACCACGTTTCATAGCGGTATCACGTGTATCCTGGCGGTAGTCGTTTTAAGCAAGATACAAAACATGGAACTAAATATCCAATACATAAAAAATAAATTACATTGTAATATGAAAACAGATTTTTTTGTTTAGGCCGATGGGAAAGCAGCCGCCGGCAGAAACATCCGAAAGGCTTCTCTCTAATCGCGGAGCTGAACCTTTCTACTCCTTGTGCTGAGAAAAACGTAGCATCTCCCTTGTGGACTGTCGCACAGTGTAAACCGTCTGCGGATACATTTCTGGTTTTATAATGTGAGATGTCTGACAAGTGTGTCCGTATTCTCATCTCACTTGTAGTGCGTCCCACATATTGCAGGGAACACGCCCCACAGGTTAATAAATTAATCGCTGAGTCAGTATTGCCATTTACGTATTGTTTAATATTACTTCTGCGGCCACACTTATAGCTGCAGCGCAACCAAACTGGTTTGGATGTAACCCAGTGGAAAGACAAACTGGGACTTACTTTTGGTTGCAACGTTGGGGGGTTAATTTTGGCTGCAACGCGGGGGGGCTGTTTGCCGTGACGATATCTCTCCATACTTCTGCGCAATTAAGAAATGGTAGAAGTTTTTTGACTGTGGCACAAATTTCAGAATATTCGTTACTATAAGTATTATTTTCCTGCTTTTATTTTTATTTCCATTGACTGTATTGTATTGATTGTATCTCGAGCTTTTCTTAATAAACGTAGGGGATCCTGACGCGCCCGCAGCCGAGGGCCCGGTGTCCGCTTCCTAACAAAAGTCCTCGCTGTACGAGATAAATACGGTTAGATGTTAACAGTTTGGTCGTTTTGGGTGATGCAAATAATCTTTATTTTTAATTGTTTATTTTTAATTTTAATATGAGAAAAGGGGGTCAATTCGAATTTTTATAGTTTTTACCTTATTTTGAAAAAACTTTGTTCACTTATTTTAAGCCCCCTATGGGACCTGAGATTGTATGATCGCTGCTCCCATAGACGGCAATGATTTAACATTGCAGCCTATGGGAGTTTCACCTTAGTCCTAACTGCCCCAGGCTGTCCTCCATAGGAACATGGCTGTGACAGGCCTCGGAGCCTTCAGGGGCCCGGATCTGTCATAGGAACCGAACAGCTCCCTCAATCTCGGTTTGGGGTAGCGAGTCGGACCCCAGGAGTGCAGCGCTCTCAGGGGTTCACCACCATAACTGACCACAGCATCTGACGGGTTAAAAGCCTGTGATTGCCTCTGTGTAAAACAGCAGCCACCCGTCAGCTACGAGGCCTGCATAGCTTCTGTGTGGGCGCCATGTTTACAGCCCGGACTATCATATATTTGGAGGTCCTAGATGTCAGCGTTCTCCTCAGTTATTCACAGATTCACACAGCGCAGTTTTTGATGCAGCTTTATCAGAAGTAAATACAAGTGCACCAACATTCTGCAGCTAAGTGCAACGTAAGTGAATTCACAGAATAACAGATCGACTGAGGATTCCTGACACGACGCAGGTTTTCGGATGCACAATGTATCTGCGTATGGCAGATTCCCACCAAATCCACAGGCTTTATACACATGGTGTGAACTCGACCTGAAAAGCTGACAACGAGGAGATCAGACCTGTGCCAGGAGGGTCCGAACCTGTCTGCAAATTACAAAATGTACACAAAGATTCTGCTCTTAAATGATATACAAATTATGCTGCTTTTTGTATTTTTAAAGTTTTTTTTTATTTCAAATATATTTTAAACATTTTTATAATATTTTTTAATTAATTGTATTTCAACAACCGCCCCCTCCAAATAAAAAAATAAAAAATAATGATCTTGAATATTTAAACTTGATCCTTAAAGGGAGGATCATATTGACTTTTAAGAGATTGCCCACTGCCTGCCCCCTGAAACACAAGATTCCTACCTGCCTGATCCTCTGCTCTCTCCATGTTCTGGTCCCTGCGCTGTTTACATCCTGCTGGCTGTGGACAAGGCCACGTGCAGCGCACTAGCCAATGGCTGGCTTCAGAGGTGACGTGCTGCTTGTGGCCCCTTCTCTGCTGAAGATGGAGACAGCAGGGGCAGTGCAGAGGATGGCGGGGAGCAGGAGGCCTCCTCTATAGGGGGTTTAATGGGTGAATTTCCTGGCAGGGGACCTCCTCCATAGATGGTGTAATGTGTGAAGTTCCTGGTGAGGGACCTTCTCTATAGGGGGTGTAATGGGTGAAGTTCCTGGCAGGGAGCCTCCACTATAAGTGGGTGTAATGGGTGAAGTTCCTGGTGGGTGACCTCCTCTAAAGGGGGTGCAATGGGTGAAGTTCCTGGCAGGTGACCTCCTCTATAAGGGGGTGTAATGGGTGAAGTTCCTGGCGGGTGACCTTCTCTATAGGGGGTGTAATGGGTGAAGTTCCTGGCAGGGAGCCTCCACTATAAGTGGGTGTAATGGGTGAAGTTCCTGGTGGGTGACCTCCTCTAAAGGGGGTGCAATGGGTGAAGTTCCTGGCAGGTGACCTCCTCTATAAGGGGGTGTAATGGGTGAAGTTCCTGGTGGGTGACTTCCTCTATAGGTTGTGTAATGGGTAAAGTTCCTGGCAGGGAGCCTCCACTATAGGGGGTGTAATGGGTGAAGTTCCTGGCAGGTGACCTCCTCTATAGGGGGTGTAATGGGTGAAGTTCCTGGCAGGGAGCCTCCACTATAGGGGGTGTAATAGGTGAAGTTCCTGGCAGGTGACCTCCTCTATAGGGGGTGTAATGGGTGAAGTTCCTGGTGGGTCACCTCCTCTATAGGTTGTGTAATGGGTGAAGTTCTTGGTGGGGGCCTCCTCTATAGGTTGTGTAATGGGTGAAGTTCCTGGCGGGTGACCTCCTCTATAGTGGGTGTAATGGGTGAAGTTCCTGGCGGGCGACCTCCTCTATAGGTTGTGTAATGGGTGAAGTTCCTAGCGGGCGACCTCCTCTAAAGGGGGTGTAATGGGTGAAGTTCCTGGCAGGTGACCTCCTCTATAGGGGGTGTAATGGGTGAAGTTACTGGTGGGGGACCTCCTCTATAGGTTATGTAATGGGTAAAGTTCCTGGTGGGGGGCCTCCTCTATAGGGGGTGTAATGGGTGAAGTTCCTGGCAGAGAACCTCCACTATAGGGGGTGTAATGGGTGAAGTTCCTGGTGGGTGACCTCCTCTATAGGTTATATAATGGGTAAAGTTCCTGGTGGGGGGCCTCCTCTATAGGGGGTGTAATGGGTGAAGTTCCTGGCAGAGAACCTCCACTATAGGGGGTGTAATGGGTGAAGTTCCTGGTGGGTGACCTCCTCTATAGGGGTGTAATGGGTGAAGTTCCTGGTGGGTGACCTCCTCTTTAGGGGGTGTAATGGGTGAAGTTCCTGGTGGGGAACCTCCTCTTTAGGGGGTGTAATGGGTGAAGTTCCTGGGAGGGAGCCTCCTCTATAGGGGGTGTAATGGGTGAAGTTCCTGGCAGAGAACCTCCTCTATAGGGGGTGTAATGGGTGAAGTTCCTGGTGGGTGACCTCCTCTATAGGGGGTGTAATGGATGAAGTTCCTGGTGGGTGACCTCCTCTATAGGGGGTGTAATGGGTGTAGTTCCTGGTGGGTGACCCCCACTATAGGGGGTGTAATGAGTGAAGTTCCTGGTGGGTGACCTCTTCTATAGGGGGTGTAATGGGTGAAGTTCCTGGCGGGGGACCTCTTCTATAGGGGGTGTAATGGGTGAAGTTCCTGGTGGGTGACCTCCTCTATAGATGGTGTAATGGGTGAAGTTCCTGGTGGGGGACCTCCTCTATAGGGGGTGTAATGGTTGAAGTTCCTGGTGGGTGACCTCCTCTATAGATTGTGTAATGGGTGAAGTTCCTGGTGGGGGACCTCCTCTATAGATGGTGTAATGGGTGAAGTTCCTGGTGGGGGACCTCCTCTATAGGGGGTGTAATGGGTGAAGTTCCTGGTGGGTGACCTCCTCTATAGATGGTGTAATGGGTGAAGTTCCTGGTGGGGGACCTCCTCTATAGATGGTGTAATGGGTGAAGTTCCTGGTGGGGGACCTCCTCTATAGATTGTGTAATGGGTGAAGTTCCTGGTGGGGGACCTCCTCTATAGATGGTGTAATGGGTGAAGTTCCTGGTGGGGGACCTCCTCTATAGGGGGTGTAATGGGTGAAGTTCCTGGTGGGTGACCTCCTCTATAGATGGTGTAATGGGTGAAGTTCCTGGTGGGGGACCTCCTCTATAGATGGTGTAATGGGTGAAGTTCCTGGCATCACCTTTTTGGAAGACACAGAAGAAGCACAAATAACTGAAAGGACTTCTGTAAAACTTGAGAAGGACTTGAAGACTCGGATTCTCTGCCGACTGCAGGCAACACGAGAGTCACTGAAATAAACACATTAATAAATTGACCTTCAGATTCCTTTTCTATGAAGACATTTAGTTTTCTGCTTGATTTTTACAGTTTTTTCTGCCTTCGGGGGGGCGGGGGGGGGGGGAAGCTTAGGTTTTTCCTGTTGTTCTTGCTGATGGGCCTAGATTCTGCTTTTGACCCCAAATGTCGGGGGTTGTAGGTGTTTGGATGTTGAATGGACATTTACTGTCATTGAAGCTGTCAGGCTGGGGTGATGGCTGGACGCCTGGAATTGGTTATCTCCTGCCCCCCCCATTGAGCGTCTGTTAACACTCTCACTGCTGGGACCTACAACTATGTTTACCTTTCCCTTTCCTCAGTTTTGTCATTGAGCTGATGGGAGAAAGTCCCGAGTCTCTGAACACCACCCATCTGATGGCGGTCTGCTCGGCCTGCGGTGTGGACATTCCTTCCACCTGACACACCGTCGGCGGCTGTATACGGAGGAGCCACTTGATGCAGGAATCGGCTGGTCTTCAGGACACTTCGTCACCTTTTTGATTTGATTTTCCCGGGTCAATGATTCAACCATTGTGTTCTCCAGGATGGAAAATCAGAGCAAATGTGGAAACTAACGATCAGCTCTCCTGGTTGTCTATGGGCGGCCTCGGTGGCAGACGTTTCCCTGATACCTATAGACGGCCATACGTCTGCTGGTCCAGGAGAAAACCAGGAACTTCTGGAGAATAAGAGAACAATTCCAGACCCTGAGAAGATTCATTGAGACTCCACCGACAAAATATTATTCATCTGAACACATCCAAAGACGGACAACAAAACGGAGCGAGATGTGGACGTCAAACACAGAAAAGAAGAGATGTGAGGAGTTTAATATGTGTAATAGGTAATTGGAGGGGCCCGGGGTCCAGTGAGATCATTGCTGGGTCCAGTCCAACGAGGACAACATCTGCAGCTCTTCCTGGGGTCTCAGGCTCGTCCTACACCCACACGATTGATACAGTAGCCACACAATGTATCTACAGCTCCTACAGGGAGTCTGCGGTAGTCTGGGCCCCGCCCCCTGTCTCCTGATTGGTTCAGGTCCATCCTCAGACTGACTGCTGGGTATGTAGACAAGGCTCAGCAGGAGGTCGGTGCATGGAGAGAGGATTAGAGTACAGGGAGGGAAAGTGCCGCATGTAGCTGAGGGGAATGAGCTGCGGCACAGCAGAGCTGGAGGGCTGCGCGCAGCAAGGTTCCTGTGGTCACCGGCCAACAAACAAAAAAAATCAAAAAGAATCTGAAGGATTCAAAACACAAAAAAGTGAAAGAATAATGAATGCGATGGTCTGGCCGCAGGGATCGGCGTCTTCTGCCCTTACTTCTCTGCTTCCTGTGGAATTTTCTGCTTTTCTTTCCGTGACCTGCAGATTGTTGACTTCTGTTATCTCGGCTGCAAAATCTGCAAGATTCAGGATTCATGAAATATTTGAAGCCTCAAAACCTCAACATGTAAATTTATTCTAATTATTCATGATACAATAGAGAGGTCCTCGATGTAGAGAGTCCAGACACAGGGCCTTAAACCCAACCTGTGGAGTCTCTGCTGTCTGCTGGATCTACCTGCTCAAGAGTGCTGCTGACTGCACCCATCACAAGACTGCTGACTGCACCCATCACAAGACCGCTGACTGCACCTATTACAGGACTGATCACTGCACCTATTACAGGACTGATCACTGCACCTATTACAGGACTGATCAGTGCACCCATCACAGGACTGCTGACTGCAGCTATTACAGGACTGATCACTGCACCTATTACAGGACTGATCAGTGCACCCATCACAGGACTGCTGACTGCAGCTATTACAGGACTGATCAGTGCACCCATCACAGGACTGCTGACTGCACCTATTACAGGACTGATCACTGCACCTATTACAGGACTGATCAGTGCACCCATCACAGGACTGCTGACTGCACTCATCACAGGACTGCTGACTGCACCTATTACAGGACTGATCACTACACTCATCACAGGACTGATCAGTGAATCTATCACAGGACTGCTGACTGCACCTATTACAGGACTGATCAGTGCACCCATCACAGGACTGCTGACTGCACCTATTACAGGACTGATCACTGAACCTATTATAGGACTGATCAGTGCACCCATCACAGGACTGCTGACTGCACCTATTACAGGACTGATCACTACACTCATCACAGGACTGTTGACTGCACCCATCACAGGACTGCTGACTGCACCCATTACAGGACTGATCACTGCACTCATCACAGGACCGTTGACTGCACCCATCACAGGACTGCTGACTGCACCCATCACGGGGCTGATCAGTGCACCCATCACGGGGCTGATCAGTGCACCCATCACAGGACTGCTGACTGCACCCATTACAGGACTGATCACTGCACCTATTACAGGACTGCTGGCTGCACCCATCACAAGACTGCTGACTGCACCTATTACAGAACTATTAATTGCACCCACTGTTGCACTACAGACTGTACTCACCACACCACCTCTGTGGCACTGCCGACTGTACACACCATAGCACTTCTGACTGTACCCACCATGACACTGCTGACTGTACCCACCATGGCACTGCTGACTGTACCCACCATAGCTCTGCTGACTGTACTCACCATGGCACTGCTGACTGTACCCACCATTGCACTGCTAACTGTACCCACCATGGCACTGCTGACTGTACCCACCATGGCACTGCTAACTGTACCCTCCATGGCACTGCTGACTGTACCCACCATGGCACTGCTAACTGTACCCTCCATGGCACTGCTGACTGTACCCACCATGGCACTGATGACTGTACTCACCATGGCACTGCTGACTGTACCCACCATAGATCTGCTGACTGTACCCACCATGGCACTGCTGACTGTACCCACCATGGCACTGCTGACTGTACCCACCATGGCACTGCTGACTGTACCCACCATAGCTCTGCTGACTGTACCCACCATGGCACTGCTGACTGTACCCACCATAGCTCTGCTGACTGTACCCACCATAGCTCTGCTGACTGTACCCACCATGGCACTGCTGACTGTACCCACCATAGCTCTGCTGACTGTACCCACCATAGCTCTGCTGACTGTACCCACTATGGCACTGCTGACTGTACCCACCATAGCTCTGCTGACTGTACCCTCCATGGCACTGCTGACTGTACCCACCATGGCACTGCTGACTGTACTCACCATGGCACTGCTGACTGTACCCACCATAGCTCTGCTGACTGTACCCACCATGGCACTGCTGACTGTACCCACCATGGCACTGCTGACTGTACCCACTATGGCACTGCTGACTGTACCCACCATAGCTCTGCTGACTGTACCCACCATAGCTCTGCTGACTGTACCCACCATAGCTCTGCTGACTGTACCCACCATGGCACTGCTGACTGTACTCACTATGGCACTGCTGACTGTACCCACCATAGCTCTGCTGACTGTACCCACTATGGCACTGCTGACTGTACCCACCATAGCTCTGCTGACTGTACCCACCATAGCTCTGCTGACTGTACCCACCATAGCTCTGCTGACTGTACCCACCATAGCTCTGCTGACTGTACCCACCATAGCTCTGCTGACTGTACCCACCATAGCTCTGCTGACTGTACCCACCATAGCTCTGCTGACTGTACCCACCATGGCACTGCTGACTGTACTCACTATGGCACTGCTGACTGTACCCACCATAGCTCTGCTGACTGTACCCACCATGGCACTGCTGACTGTACTCACTATGGCACTGCTGACTGTACCCACCATAGCTCTGCTGACTGTACCCACCATGGCACTGCTGACTGTACCCACCATAGCTCTGCTGACTGTACCCACCATGGCACTGGTTTCCCCAGATAGAGATGGAATATTTTGAGCTTTAAATATCAGTTTTATTTTTAAAAAGTTCAAATACATTTTAAAATATTCATCAATAATTAAATCAAAACTTCACAGAAGGAGAAGGAGAGGATTTCATTGCTGCGAAACCTGACAAATCTATTACGAGCTACTAAGTAATTATAGCGCAGGTGTCAGCGGAAGCGCTCGTGTCTACCGTACATGGCTCCAGCATACCGCTCTGTAAGTCACAGCTCCAGGGAGCACTGCTGAAAAGGAGAGTCAGCGCCCGCCTCACTATAGGGGCTCATTCAGACGACCGTATAAATGGGTACGCATCTGTACTGCAATTTTGCGGAACGGGAGCGGACACTTTCATTTCAATGGGGCCGCAAAAGATGCGACAGCGCACCGTGTACTGTCCACATCGCGTGTTCTACAGTCCGCAAAAAGATCGAGCAATTGCAGACAAGAATAGGCATCCTCTATATAGCGCCGGCCATGTGCGGTCCGCAAATTGCGGAACGCACACAGTCGGTATCCGTGTTTTGTGGATCGGCAATTTATGAACCGCAAAACACTAACAGTCGTGTGAATGGGTCCTAAGTCAGTAATAAATGGGCCTGAATTGTCACACACGTCATCCACACGTATGAAATCATTTGTGATATTCTGGACTAATCATGCAAGGTGCACATTACACCCCTGACACCGCACACAACATGTGACACCACATACAACATACGCATGTGACACCGCACAACACATAGACATGTGACACCGCACACTACATACACCCCTGACACTGCACACCACATAGACATGTGACACCGCACACAACATAGACACGTGACACCGCACACCACATACACATGTGACACCGCACACTACATACACATGTGACACCGCACACCACATACACATGTGACACCGCACACAACATACACACGTGACACCGCACACCACATACACATGTGACACCGCACACTACATACACATGTGACACCACATACAACATAGATACGTGACACCGCACACAACATACACATGTGACACCGCACACCACATACACACGTGACACCGCACACCACATACACACGTGACACCGCACACTACATACACATGTGACACCGCACACTACATACACACGTGACACCGCACACCACATAGACACGTGACACCACATACAACATAGATACGTGACACCGCACACAACATACACATGTGACACCGCACACAACATACTCACGTGACACCGCACACCACATAGACATGTGACACCGCACACAACATACACACGTGACACCGCACACCACATACACACGTGACACCGCACACCACATACACACGTGACACCGCACACCACATACACACGTGACACCGCACACCACATACACATGTGACACCGCACACCACATACACATGTGACACCGCACACCACATACACATGTGACACCACATACAACATAGACACGTGACACCGCACACAACATACACATGTGACACCGCACACAACATACACATGTGACACCGCACACAACATACACATGTGACACCGCACACAACATACACATGTGACACCGCACACCCCATACACATGTGACACCACATACAACATAGACACATGACACCGCACACCACATACAGACGTGACACCGCACACCACATACACACGTGACACCGCACACAACATACACATGTGACACCGCACACAACATACACATGTGACACCGCACACCCCATACACATGTGACACCACATACAACATAGACACATGACACCGCACACCACATACAGACGTGACACCGCACACAACATACACATGTGACACCGCACACAACATACACATGTGACACCGCACACTACATACACATGTGACACCGCACACAACATACACATGTGACACCGCACACCCCATACACATGTGACACCACATACAACATAGACACATGACACCGCACACCACATACAGACGTGACACCGCACACCACATACACACGTGACACCGCACACCACATACACACGTGACACCGCACACAACATACACATGTGACACCACATACAACATAGACACGTGACACCGCACACCACATACACATGTGACACCGCACACCACATACACACGTGACACCGCACACAACATTTAAACGTGACACTGCACACAACATACACACGTGACATGACATACAATATACACAAGTGACACTGCACTCAACATATACACGTGACACCGCACACCACATACACATGTGACACCGCACACCACATACGCATGTGACACCGCACAACACATAGACATGTGACACCGCACACTACATACACCCCTGACACTGCACACCACATAGACATGTGACACCGCACACAACATAGACACGTGACACCGCACACCACATACACATGTGACACCGCACACTACATACACATGTGACACCGCACACCACATACACATGTGACACCGCACACAACATAGACATGTGACACCGCACACAACATACACACGTGACACCGCACACCACATACACATGTGACACCGCACACTACATACACATGTGACACCACATACAACATAGATACGTGACACCGCACACAACATACACATGTGACACCGCACACCACATACACACGTGACACCGCACACCACATACACACGTGACACCGCACACTACATACACATGTGACACCGCACACTACATACACACGTGACACCGCACACCACATAGACACGTGACACCACATACAACATAGATACGTGACACCGCACACAACATACACATGTGACACCGCACACCACATAGACATGTGACACCGCACACAACATACTCACGTGACACCGCACACCACATAGACATGTGACACCGCACACAACATACACACGTGACACCGCACACCACATACACACGTGACACTGCACACCACATACACACGTGACACCGCACACCACATACACATGTGACACCGCACACCACATACACATGTGACACCACATACAACATAGACACGTGACACCGCACACAACATACACATGTGACACCGCACACAACATACACATGTGACACCGCACACAACATACACATGTGACACCGCACACAACATACACATGTGACACCGCACACCCCATACACATGTGACACCACATACAACATAGACACATGACACCGCACACCACATACAGACGTGACACCGCACACCACATACACACGTGACACCGCACACAACATACACATGTGACACCACATACAACATAGACACGTGACACCGCACACCACATACACATGTGACACCGCACACAACATACACATGTGACACCGCACACCCCATACACATGTGACACCACATACAACATAGACACATGACACCGCACACCACATACACACGTGACACCGCACACAACATACACATGTGACACCGCACACAACATACACATGTGACACCGCACACCACATACACATGTGACACCGCACACAACATACACATGTGACACCGCACACCCCATACACATGTGACACCACATACAACATAGACACATGACACCGCACACCACATACAGACGTGACACCGCACACCACATACACACGTGACACCGCACACCACATACACACGTGACACCGCACACAACATACACATGTGACACCACATACAACATAGACACGTGACACCGCACACCACATACACATGTGACACCGCACACCACATACACACGTGACACCGCACACAACATTTAAACGTGACACTGCACACAACATACACACGTGACATGACATACAATATACACAAGTGACACTGCACTCAACATATACACGTGACACCGCACACCACATACACATGTGACACCGCACACCACATACACATGTGACACCGCACACCACATACACATGTGACACCGCACACCACATACACATGTGACACTGCACACCACATACACATGTGACACTGTACAGAACATACACATGTGACACCGCACACCACATACACATGTGACACCGCACACCACATACACATGTGACACCGCACACCACATACACATGTGACACCGCACACCACATACACATGTGACACTGCACACCACATACACATGTGACACTGTACAGAACATACACACATGAACGTGCACACGATACACGGCACCGCACACACGGCGTGCACCACTCTTCATTCCAAGCCATGTGATTCCAGTGAAGGAGCGGACTGACCGTGATCTGTGGCCGCGCCGCTCACCGAATACATCCAGACGCCCCACCCTGCACCCAGCTGCCCCCGTCCAGTCCAGGGACTTGCTGTACGGCCTGTGTCCCCCATGATGACATTCTCCCCTGTGGGGTCCATTAACCCTGTATAACCCCTCAGCTAGTCACACAACGTACACGACAACCGCACTGTCTGCTGCATCCTCTCCTATGGCTCTGTGTCAGTCTACACTGAAGTGCTGACATTCTATTCATGCACCAGGAGGCTCAGGATGAACAGCAAATGATTAGCTGATTCTCCTGGCTGTGACCCGAGGGTCTCCTGAGTGGACATTCCACGTGCGCCCGCTGCTTTCATGTCCTCCTATTGTTTCCAGAGTAGTGCAGCTTCTTTGCGGGTCCTTCCTCCCTCCCCCAGCATCTGGTTTATAAAGCTCGCTGCACGTTAATCCTGCGACTCGGAGATGCTATCGCCGGCACAGTGGGCTTCCACAGAAATTAATTTGTCCTGACAACAAACGTAAAGATTGGAGTCCGGGGATCACTTGGCGAGTTCCCTTTAAGCGGCGCACAATAATAAAGAGAAAAGTGATAACGACGTCTCCTGAAGACCACACCGCGAAGGCGACGCTCCCGTGGAAGCAGCAGCGATAACGCAGCGCGGTCAAAAGACGAGCGTAAACTGAGACGGCGAGGAGTGGACAAAAAAGACAAAAACAACGCGAAAAACTCCACAAAGGAGAAAATGAACAGAAAATCCAGGACGGGGAACTGCCCCAACGTAAAGGCAGTATTATGGGGGCTTCAACGAGGGGTCACTTGGATAGCAGATATTACATGTGCTCTGTATAGTAATAACATGGGCTGATTATGGCAGTATTATATATGTACTATATGGCAGTGAAGCATATGGCAGTATAATATTGTACTATATGGCAGTATTATTTATATAGTATATGATAGTAGTATTTATGTAGGATAGTTTTTATTGTCTTTTAACAATACATCTATTTTTATTTCATCCATTTTGGCAGCAACCAAAATCTGTTCTTTTTTGTTTTAATCTGTAGTCCATGGCTACAGCCTCTGTCAGCATGATGAACCCTACTAAACCAGGAATACTGCCTGGTAGGGTTGATAATGCTGATTGAAAAAATATTTTTTTCCCCCTCTGTATGAGATATCTGCATTTTATTCATATGCAAATACGCATGCTAGAGCACCAGTGGGCGGGGCTAAATCCCTGGAGCACTGCTTTGTAACGCCCCCTGTAGTCTGTGCACGCCGCCCTCCCCTTGATTGACAGGGCCAAACATCAACATGCTGAGGGCAGAGCTGTGTGTGCCATAGCATGTACTTATCATATACACGACTTACTATAGCCTTACCATGATGAGAATAGGGTTTTCTATGTATTACATGCCAGTATTAGCTACTGTACATATTATGTAACAGTAGTATTTATGTATTACAATGCTTCACAAAGTCCTCACACCCCTCACTGTCCCCACATTCTGCTCTCTCGCTCCTTGTGCTATCAGTTCCCCCATCATATACAGTGCATTGCGAAAGTCCTCACACCCTCAGGGTCCTCACATTCTGCTCTCTCGCTCCTTGTGCTATCAGTTCCCCATCGTTCTGCCCTCAGTCCCCAGAATGAGAAAGTGAGAAGAAGGTGAGAAATCGTCACTGATTTACTGAGAGGGGAAAATAACATCTCACATAGGCAAAAGTATTCACACCCTTTAATCAGGACATAAGTCTTCAGCCCCTTTACCCAAGACATAAGTCTTCAGCCCCTTTACTTGGGACATAAGTCTTCAGCTCCTTTACTCAGGACATAAGTCTTCGGCCCCTTTAATCGGGACATAAGTCTTCAGCCCCTTTACTCGGGACAGAAGTCTTCAGCCCATTTACTCGGGACATAAGTCTTCAGCTCCTTTACTCGGGACATAAGTCTTCAGCCCCTTTACCCGGGACATAAGTCTTCAGACCCTTTACTTGGGACATAAGTCTTCAGCCCCTTTACTTAGGACATAAGTCTTCAGCCCCTTTACCCAAGACATAAGTCTTCAGCCCCTTTACTCGGGACATAAGTCTTCAGCCCCTTTACTCGGGACATAAGTCTTCAGCCCCTTTACTCGGGACATAAGTCTTCAGCTCCTTTACTCGGGACATAAGTCTTCAGCCCCTTTACCCGGGACATAAGTCTTCAGACCCTTTATTTGGGACATAAGTCTTCAGCCCCTTTACTCAGGACATAAGTCTTCAGCCCCTTTACTCGGGACATAAGTCTTCAGCCCCTTTAATCAGGACATAAGTCTTCAGCCCCTTTACCCAAGACATAAGTCTTCAGCCCCTTTACTCGGGACATAAGTCTTCAGCCCCTTTACTCAGGACATAAGTCTTCAGCCCCTTTACTCGGGACATAAGTCTTCAGCCCCTTTAATCAGGACATAAGTCTTCAGCCCCTTTAATCAGGACATAAGTCTTCAGCCCCTTTACCCAAGACATAAGTCTTCAGCCCCTTTACTCGGTACATAAGTCTTCAGCCCCTTTACCCGGGACATAAGTCTTCAGGCCCTTTGCTCTCACACTTGACATTTCACTCTGGTTTCTCCTATTTCTCTGGATCATCTCTGAGACGTTCTCCACCTTGATTGGAGTCACCGATGGTAAATTCTGTGGATTGGAGATGATTTGTACAGACACGGCCCTGTCTATATAAGGTCTCACAGATGACAATGCATCAGAGCAAAACTCAAGCCATGAGGAGGAGAGAACTGCCTGTAGAGCTCAGAGACAGGATTGTGAGGAGGCTCGGATCTGGAGAAGGGGACAAAACCTTTCTGCTGCACTGAAAGTTCCCAAGAGCACAGCGGCCTCCAGAATTCTTACATGGAAGAAGAACCAGGACTCTTCTTAGAGCTGCCGCCTCCCAAACTAAGTAATCGGGTCAAAAGGGCCTTGGTAAGAGGTGACCGAGAACCCAATGGTCACTCTGGCCGAGCTCCAGAGATCCTGTGTGCAGATGAGAGAAACTTCCAGAAGGTCGACCATCACTGCAGCCTCCACCAATCTGGGCCTTATGGCAGAGAGGACAGAAAGAAGCCTCTCCTCAGTAATGTCTGGAGGAGACCAGGCGCCGCTCATCACCTGCCCAATACCATCCCTACAGTGAAGCATGGTGGTGGCAACATCATGTCTGGGGGAAACCAGGCGCCGCTCATCTCCTGCCCAATACCATCCCTCCAGTGAAGCATGGTGGTGGCAGCATCATGTCTGGGGGAAACCAGGCGCCGCTCATCACCTGACCAATACCATCCCTACAGTGAAGCATGGTGGTGGCAGCATCATGTCTGGAGGAGACAAGGCGCCGCTCATCACCTGCCCAATACCATCCCTTCAGTGAAGCATGGTGGTGGGAGCATCATGTCTGGAGGAGACCAGGCGCCGCTCATCACCTGCCCAATACCATCCCTACAGTGAAGCATGGTGGTGGCAGCATCATGTCTGGAGGAAACCAGGCGCCGCTCATCACCTGCCCAATACTATCCCTACAGTGAAGCATGGTGGGGGCAGCATCATGTCTGGAGGAGACCAGGCGCCGCTCATCTCCTGCCTAATACCATCCCTACAGTGAAGCATGGTGGTGGCAGCATCATGTCTGGAGGAGACCAGGCGCCGCTCATCACCTGCCCAATACCATCCCTACACTGAAGCATGGTGGTGGCAGCATCATGTCTGGAGGAGTCCAGGCGCCGCTCATCACCTGCTCAATACCTTCCCTACAGTGAAGCATGGTGGTGGCAGCATCATGTCTGGAGGAGACCAGGCACCGCTCATCTCCTGCCCAATACCATCCCTACAGTGAAGCATGGTGGTGACAGCGTCATGTCTGGAGGAAACCAGGCGCCGCTCATCACCTGCCCAATACCATCCCTACAGTGAAGCATGGTGGTGGCAGCATCATGTCTGGAGGAAACCAGGCGCCGCTCATCTCCTGCCCAATACATCCCTACAGTGAAGCATGGTGGTGGCAGCATCATGTCTGGAGGAGACCAGGCGCCGCTCATCACCTGCCCAATACCATCCCTACAGTGAAGCATGGTGGTGACAGCATCATGTCTGGAGGAGACCAGGCGCCGCTCATCTCCTGCCCAATACTGTCCCTACAGTGAAGCATGGTGGTGACAGCGTCATGTCTGGAGGAGACCAGGCGCCGCTCATCTCCTGCTCAATACCATCCCTACAGTGAAGCATGGTGGTGACAGCGTCATGTCTGGAGGAGTCCAGGCGCCGCTCATCACCTGCTCAATACCATCCCTACAGTGAAGCATGGTGGTGGCAGCATCATGTCTGGAGGAGACCAGGCGCCGCTCATCACCTGCCCAATACCAGGTGCAGAAGGAGAGAGGACCCTGACCGCAAGGGGTTACAATAATAAGATTATATTATTATATTTTCATATTATTATTTCTCATTATTTTAGCTGAACTTATGAGGAGAACAATCGGAATATAAGGAGCTGATGGTCCCCACTTTGGTTTGTTGTCCTGGACTCTATTTTCCATGAGACCCCCCGGCACTGGAAGGTGGAGCCGTCAGTGAAATCCACAGTGAGCTGGGACGTCACCTGGACTGAGGGTTACATTGTTATCATTTAAGGGGTCACATAATATAATCTGGTTCTTCCTCCATTGCTCTGTCACAGAAATGGAAATAAAAGTGCAATGAAATCTCGCCCTGAATGTTTCCTCCTCTTCAGTAATGATGCTCGATATCGCCCTGCACCGGTTTGCAGAGTTTACCAGTTAGTACAGATGCTGGTGATCTCCCTGTAACTGGGATGAAGACACACAATGAACCACCACCAGGAAGGGGCCCTATAATGATGTTACTTTGTGGCCCTTCATTCCTGTGAGGGCCGTGTGTCAGATTAGTATCATTAGTCAATGACCCCAAAAGCCTTAAATATAACAGGGATGAGGTCTGGGTGGTCGCTGTCACCATCAGAGTCGTCCACCATCTAGGATAATGTAGACCTCCATAACTCTGCAGCACCCCCCATTCAGGAAGGACTTACAGGTC
Source organism: Bufo bufo (assembly GCF_905171765.1). Lineage (NCBI taxonomy): Eukaryota > Metazoa > Chordata > Amphibia > Anura > Bufonidae > Bufo > Bufo bufo. The sequence goes on from NC_053396.1 coordinate 228,599,520, forward strand.
TATTGATCCTGAGCTTCCTGGTTCTAGAATTCCAGTTGATGCCTTAAAAACAGAGAGAGAGAGATGGGGCATGTTTGATGCTGTCAGGAGACTTCAAAGACCTGAGGCAGTCAGGGGACTTTGGGGAAGTCAGTAAAGTTAGAGTGGAAATATGAGTGATCCAGAGAATGGAGGTGATCTGGAGACTTGAGATAGTCTGAATGCTTAGGATAGTCTGGAGACAAGAGTTGATCCAGAAACATGAGGCAGTTAGGAAACTTGAAGTTGTCAGTGACTTGGGGTGATCTGGAGAATTGGGGTGGTCAGGAGATCTGAGGCATTCTGGAGACTTGAGGTAGTCAGGAGACAAGGTGGTTTGGAGACTTGAGGCAATCTGGAGACTTAAGGCTGTCCAAAGTCCTAAGGTGATCTGGAGACACGGGGCGATCCAGAGACTTGAAGCAATCAGGGGACGTAAGGCAGTCTGGAAACTTGAGCTGGTCAGGAGCCTTGAGGGGGTCAGGGAACATGAAGCAGTCTTGAGTTGATGATATTATGAATGTCCCTATAGGATAAGACTGGTGCAGACTTCTGGATGCCTCTCAGGTTAATGATATGAGGCCTCGGGGTCTCCGCATTAATCAATCTCCAGCCTCATATCCTCAGAAGGTGGGAATTCTCTGAAGTGGAATAAGTGATGCACATGTAATTGTAAGTAGACATTCCCCTGTGCGCTGTAAGCAGCCATGCATGCCCAGAATAAATTGCTGCCAGCCTGGAGCACTGCAGAGGAGAAGACACCAGGCCCATGTGCTCAGTCCTACACAATGAGAGGGAACCCTGACCATAAGAGCCCCAGATACACTGCAGACAATGGGGCAGGAGGGGGGCAGAGAAGTACTCGCCTCTCTATATCAATGTAGTCAGGGGTGGCTGCAGGTGGAGGTGATTCTCAGCGAGCAGCAGGCACCTATCACAATCCAAAACATGCCAGGTGCCCAGATCTGCAGCTATGTGACACACAGGGACACAAGGAATGGCGGCCACCCTCTGCTGTGAGAAATAGAAAGCTTCACATACACACACTGACTAGTAGACTGCTTGTGATCACTACCTGTGCAGCCCCTGTAGACACACCACCAGATGGCAGAACCATTCTCCTCTCAGGATCTTCTGCTCCGGCAGCCGTTACTGCCGCTCTCCGTTCGGGGTATGTTGGACTAAAGGCAATGAACCTGTGTTTGTCCAAGTCCTGGTGGAAAAAGCCAAGCCTGGAGGACAGGGGAGTGATCCTAAAACACTTTGGATGGGTGCCAATGACCAGTGTGAGCGTGGCAGGACCAGAAATGCTGCACTCACTTGGCACACAGTCCAAGAGCCCATAGGACATTCCAAAGCTTGACCAGTCCACAAGGACAAAAGAGTAATTCTTAAGGCAGCACTCCAGAAAATGTTTCTTGTAGATGTATAATGCAATATTCTAGCTGTGTAATCCACACATTCAGAAGCTTTTCATTATGGGCAGCTGTGTCATGTGAACACGGTCTGACAACCAGTCCTGAGCTTGCTCTCCTGTGTACACAGGTTGTCAGTCCTTGCCATGTGGAGGACTTACTGTAAACTATACACCAGCATATAGCAAATCCCTCCTAACAGCTCTCAGACTCCTCTTCTCCAAACTATGCTCTGCCCTCCTTATTCCTCTATGTGTACCCCCATGTTGCTGAAAATATCACCTATATAAGAAAACGCATCTGATTCCCACTGTTTTTCTATACTATCTGTGTGTGCTGTGTGCAGAATCTCCAGTGTATTTCTATGTGATTCAGCTTCATGCTGCTCTTCCCTGGCTCACACTGTCTGTCTATAATATCTATGTGCGCTGTGTGCAGATGGAGCTGTACAATATTCTCCCATAATTCACACTGCCCATCTATATTATCTGTTTGTATTCTATACAGAAACACCATTGTATTGATATGAGATGTACGCTGGCGAGCAAAAGGGTAATAATGTTCTGAACTTCTGACTTCAAGGCTCCATATCTCACCATCCACTACAGCTTCAGACCTGAGACTCCCATCATCCTATAGACAATCCTCTCGGCTATCTCATACATACATTGGACTTGTAGCTGTTCAGCATATGATTAGTTCTGCAGATTCTTCTCCTGTGACTGCATTGTTCCTGTTCTTCTCCTGGTGGTGGAACAATCTTCTTCTTCTGTCCTCACATTCCCGAATAGCTCAGTTTGTTATTAAGTCGATTCCCAAGCGAAAGGTCACTGGTTCCAATCCAGGAGCTGCCATGAAGATTTCCCAAGAAAAGAGAAGCAGCATCACCCAGCTCATCGACAGCGGTATCTCGGGCCAAGAAAATCGCCAAACTGCATCATGTGAGGCCATGACAGCTGGAAGAATACGACATGAAGTCCGTCCATCTATTCCAACGGCAAGAGGTGGACGTCCCGTCAAAATATCGGAGTCAAGTCGGCTCATCACAAGGTCTATCAGTTCTGATGCAAACACGGCAGCGGAGGCGGCTCGTATGCTTCGTATTAGTGCGAGATGAGAGTCAATAGACTGGGCTCTGATGGTGCAAATGGGTCTGGAAGAAACAAGAAAAAAAGGGCTACTGGATTGAGAAATTGAAGGAACTGTCAAGTTGGGTGGAGGAAGCCTGAAGATATGGGGATGTTTCACAGCTAAAGGCGTTGGATACTTGACCAGGATCGATGGTGGTCTCAATGCTGAGCTGTATGTGAGTATGCTACAAGACGAGTTACTTCATACACTCGAGTACTATGGGTATGAAAAGGATGACAAGATGATATAGAGGTGCTGGATTGTCCCTCACAGTCCCCAGACCTAAACACAATCCAACACTTGTGGGTAGAGATAAAGAAAAAGCTGTATTCGTACCCAAGTGAGTTGACCAGTATGCTCCAACATTGGGAACGTGCAGAAGAGACCTGGGAACAGATTTCAGGCGAGACATGCTGGAATCTAATCGAGAGCATGCCCAGAAGGGTTCAGACAGTGAGGAAAGCCAAAGGTGGGTTTACAAAATAAAAATGAAAATTTAGAATTTTAGGAGCAAAAACAGTAACAATACAGTTACATGAGAAGAATCTGTAGGATTAATCATATGCTAAATAGCTGCAAGTCCAAGTTATGTATGAGATAGCCGGGATGATGTCTATAGGATGATGGGAGTCTCACATCCGAAGCTGTAGTGGATGGTGAGATGAGATATGGAGCCTGAAGGTCAATAGTTCAAAACATTGTTACCCTTTTGCTCATCAGTGTATCTGTACACAGCTCTCCCCTGCTTCTATATACTATCTGTGTGTACTGTGTGCACATATTCTCTAGTGTTTTCTTTGAAATTCAGCTTCACACTGTTCTCCTCTAACACGCTGCCTGTCCACTGTGTACATAATCTCTACTGTTTTCTATGAGATTCAACTTGACACTGCTCTTCCCTGGCTCACACTGCCTGTCTATACTTTCTCTGTGTGTGTTGTGTGCAGAATCTCCAGTGTATTAATATGAGATGTAGATGTACACTTCTCTTCCCTGGCTCACACTGCCTGTCTATATGATCTGTGTGTGTTCTGTGTAGAATTTCCTGTGTATTAATATGAGTAAAAGCTGTACACTGCTTTCCCCTGACTCAAACTGCTCCTCTATGCTGTGTCTGCTGTGCACAGCATCATCAGTGAATTTCTATGAGATTTTGCTTGACACTGCTCTTACTTGGATCACACTGCCTGTCTAAATCATCTGTGTGTTGAATGCAGAATCCCCGGTGTATTGATATGAGACATAGCTGTAGACTGCTCTCCCCTGACTGACACTGCTCCTCTAGAATATCTGTGTGTGATGCGTGCTGAATATCCAGTGTATTTCTATAATATCCAACTTCACTTTGCCCTCCTCTGGCTTATAACCCCAGCCTTCACTATCTGTGTGTGCTGTGTACTGAATCTCCAGTGTATTGATATAAGATGTAGCTGTACACTGTTCTGCCCTAACCCACACTGCTTCTGTACATCTGTGAATGCTGTGTGCAGAATCTCCAGTGCATTTTTATTAGATGTAGCTTTACAATACTCACCCATGCCTCACACTGCCTGTCTATACTAGAAACGTGTACATAATCTTTAGTGTATTCTTATTCAGCTTCAGACTGTTCTCCACTAGCTTACACTTGTAGGAACTGACAGGGAGAAACTCATCACAAGCAGGGCCCTAACTGGTCCCTCAAATTAAAATATTAATTGGTTCTGAGACGACCATTGTAAATTGAAACCATTGTAACTTGACTCATTGTAACTCAAATGACGTCTGTGTGGTTTCTGGTGCTTGCCGCACCTTCTTTCCCCAGGTGTGACTATTATGGTCATTTAACCTTCTCTGTTTATTGTTGTTTCTCCCACTATGATATGGGGTTTATAGCTTCTGTTGGAGTTGTGGATAGCTGGTGTGTGGATCTCGACTGAGTTCCTGGTGCTGCCAAAGCCACTTGAAGTTAAGTGTTTTCTTTCCCTTTTGTATTTTGTTTGGGTTCTTTTTTCTGTTGCTTATCCCTGTCATTTGTATTTAGGCCTGAGGGAGACTCCTGTTTTCCCTTCCTTTTGGAGGAACAGTTAGTTGTCTCAGTCCTGACATTCGTATTAGGGTCCTATAGGGTGAGTTAGGACACTAGGGATTCCGGTGTATAAACTCATCTACCTCTGGGGTCTGTTCATACTGGTAGCCAGTCAGGACTGGAGTTAGGGTTTTCTCAAGGAGGTGCCCATCTCCTTTCCCGAGTTTCCAGGCCTTATTCTAGTATCTCATTTCCCTCCTATGCTCGGTGTGGTGTTTCCCACACCTGAACGTGACATTATAAAGCACCAAAACCTTAATTTTTTTGCTTGTTTCAGTACAGCCATGGATCCTATTGCTGCACTGCCCGAACAGCTGCAGGGGCTGTCTTTAGATCTTGCAGATCCAGAGACCACAGGCTGCTGGTCCTAGTGGTGGTGGTGGTTGCCTTCTCTGGGGGAATTGATAATTTCATTTTGTTTAGGGAGGCGTACTCTCATTTATATCTGAGTTTGCCCATGTATTTTCTGAGAGTGGATGCCAGGATTTACCTTGATTGTCCTATCAACCTTATTCCCGGAGCAAAGTTACCCAAATCTCGGTTGTATAACCTTTCTGGACCCGAAAGAACTGCCATGAGAGAGTATATTACCGAGAGTTTGGCTAAAGGACACATAAGACCTTCCAAGTCCCCAGTGGCAGCAGTTTTTTTTTTTTGTTAAAAAAAAGGATGGAACTCTTAGGCCATGTCTGGACTTCTGTGAGCTCAATCGGATTACTGTCCGTGATCCTTACCCCTTTCCTTTGATTCATGATTTGTTTAACCAGATTGTTGGTGCCAAGGTGTTCTCCAAGTTGGACTTAAGGGGGTCAGGATCAAGGAAGGGGATGAATGGAAGACGGCTTTTAATACCCCATGTCTTTTGGGTTGACCAATGCTCCTGTGGTTTTCCAGCATTTTGTGAACGACATTTTTCATTACCTGGTGGGGAGGTTTGTAGTCGAATATTTGGATGACATACTAATTTATTCTCCAGACGTGGAGACTCATCAGGATAATAAATTGTACGCAAAATTAGAGAAGTGTGTTTTTGCTGTACATGAGGTGCAGTTTTTGGGCTACCTGCTGTCATCTTTGGGTTTTCGGATGGATCCAGAGAAAGTCCGTGCTGTATTGGACTGGGATCAACCCGAAAATCTGAAGGCTCTTATGCGGTTTTTGGGGTACACCAACTATTACCGAAAATGTATTTAGAACTATTTGATAGTGGTGAAACCCTTAACTGACATAACTAAGAAAGGGACGGATGTCTCAGTGTGGTCTGATTCGGCGATGCAAGGCTTTTCTGTGATTAAGGAATGCTCCTCTTCTGCCACCATATAGTTGCAGCCGGATGTTTCCCAACCTTTCATCGTGTAAGTGGACGCATCTGAGGTGGGGGTAGGATCAGTCTTATCGCAAGACCCATCACCTGGTAAATGGCGTCCATGTGCATTTTCCTCTAAAAAAAGAGAAATTACGATATGGGTAACCGAGAGTTACTGGCCATTAAGTTGGCTTTTGAGGAATGACATCATTGGTTGGAAGGGGCGATTCATCTGATCACGGTGTTCACAGATCACAAAAATCTGGCTTACCTGGAGTCGGCTAAATGACTGAATCCGAGGCCGGCCAGATGGTCTTTGTTTTTCACCAGATTCAATTTTACTGTCACTTATCGTCCTAGGGTTATGAACGTCAGAAGGGGTGATATCCGCTCTATACCCTGACCTAGAAGTGAAGGTGTAAGAGGCTCCGGGAGATGCACCGGATTCTTGCCCCTCTGGGAAACTGTTTGTGCCATTGGAATTGCGTCACAAGGTGTTTGAGGAACATCACTGTATGGTTCTTACGGGACACTCTCGGAGTAGATCCACTGCCGACCTTATCTCTCGTAGGTTCTGGTGGCTGGAGTTGCATAAGTGTGTTGAGGACTATGTGTCAGCCTGTAGCATCTGTGCACGTGCTAAGGTGACACATGCTCGACTTTCTGGATCTCTACTTCCGTTGCCCATCCCGTCCAGACCATGGACTCACTTGTCTATGGATTTTATCACTGATCTGCCTAATTCATCTCGAAAGACAGTTATTCTGGTGGTAGTTAATAATTTTAGTAAAATGGTGCAGGTTATAGCGTTGCCGGGCCTACCTAATGCTAAAACACTTGCGCAAGTGTTTGTTGACAACATTGTGAAACTCCATGGCATTCCCTCTGATGTGGTCTCGGATCGGGGGACTCAGTTTGTGTCCAGATTCTGGAAGGCGTTCTGTACTCGACTGGTGGTTTAACTGTCCTTTTCTTCAGCTTTCCACCCTCAGTCGAACGGACAGACGGAGCGCACTAATCAGAGTCTGGAGACTTACTTAAGATGTTTTGTCTCTGAGAACCAGGAGGAATGGTCCTCATTTTTGTCTTTGGCAGAGTTTGCCATAAATAATCATAGACAGGAGTCCACTGGTAAGTTGCCGTTTTTTGGGGCATATGGGTTTCACCCGCAGTTTGGCACATTTTCTGGTTCTGATACTTCTGGTATCCCTGAGGAGAAATGTTTTTCGTCATCATTGTCATCTATATGGCAGAAAATGCTAAATAACTCGATGAATATGGGCAACAAGTATAAACGTGTGGCTGACAGGAGACGTATGAATGGTCCTGGTCCGGACCTAAGTGTGGGTGATTTTGTGTGGCTGTCCACAAGAAACATTAAGTTTAAGGTACCTTCTTGGAAGTTGGGTCCAAGGTTTATTGGTCCATATAAGATCACTGCCATTATTAATCCTGTAGCTTTTCATCTTGAACTGGCTCTGAAAATTCATAATGTGTTTCACAAATCTTTGTTAAAGAGATATGTTGAACCTTTGGAGTCGTCCCCCTTGCCATCAGCTCCTGTCATGGTGGACGGTAGTTTGGAATTCCAGATCGCCAAGATTATTGACTCTCAAGTTCTCCATAGATCTCTTTAGTATCTTGTTCACTGTTCATCTGAATAAGGTTGGTCCTGGGTGTTCCCGCGAGGAGATTGGTGAGACTGGCAACATGTAGTTTGATCTGACATGTTTTCAGTTTGAATAAAATGACGTCTGTGTGGTTTATGGTGCCTGCCTCACCTTCTTTCCCCAGGTGTGACTATTGTGGTCATTTAACCTTCTCTATTTATAGTTGTTTCTCCCACTATGCTGTGCGGGTTATAGCTTCTGTTGGAGTTGTGGATAGCTGGTGTGTGGATCTCAACTGAGTTCCTAGTTTCCAGGCCTCATTCCCTTAACCTTTTCCCTCCTATTTTCGGTGTGGTGTTTCCATCCTACACCCGAACGTTACAATAACTCTATAGAAAACCAGGAAAACCTTGTTCCAAGGCCAAAAAAATGTCATCCCAAAACAAGAAAAATAAGCAGATAGCCAAGACGGATAAAGCAAGTCCTTATGTAAAACAGGAAGAGATGCTGGAAGCTGTAAAACACTTTCTATGGTGAGGGCAGAAGCTTCTTCAGAGTCTTGCATAGTACATATAATTAACAGAAAAATAACATGGAGCCACTGGTCACCTGATGTCCAAAGGAGCAGATCATCCTGGCACAGACAGGGGGCAGAACAGAACATACAGCACCATCTAGGATTCTAGGACCTACCAGACAACCTAAACAGGGGTTTTACCAGTGAAATGGCCATGCTGATTGTTTGGATCTGAGTCTGATAGCTATAAGGATGGTAAGCTGCAGCTGCTTTAGGGTGCATGACCATACCCACAGCTCCTCTGTACATGCTGGGTACGTCTCTCCTCCATCCTTGCACGCTGGTTACGTCTCTCCTCCATCCTTACACATGGGTTACGTCTCTCCCCCATCCTCAGAAGCTGGTTACATCTCTGTTCCATCCTTGCACGCTGGTTACGTCTCTCCTCCATCTTTACACATGGGTTACGTCTCTTCCCCATCCTTACACGCTGGTTACGTCTCTCCTCATCCTTGCATGCTGTTTACATCTTTCCCCCATCCTTACATTCGGGTTATGTCTCTCCTCCATCCTTAACATGCTGTTTACATCTTTCCCCCATCCTTACATTCGGGTCACGTCTCTTCTCCATCCTTACACGCTGGTTACGTCTCTCCTCGATCCTTACATGCTGGTCACGTCTCTCCTCCATCCTTACACGCAGGTTACATCTCTCCTCCATCCTTACATTCGGGTTACGTCTCTCCTCCATCCTTACACGCTGGTTACGTCTCTCCTCCATCCTTACATTAGGGTTACTTCTCTCCTCCATCCTTACACGCTGGTTACGTCTCTCCTCCATCCTTACATGCTGTTTACATCTTTCCCCCATCCTTACATTCGGGTCACGTCTCTTCTCCATCCTTACACGCGGGTCACATCTCTCCTCCATCCTTACACGCTGGTTACGTCTCTCCTCCATCCTTACACGCTGGTTACGTCTCTCCTCCATCCTTACACGCTGGTTACTTCTCTCCTCCATCCCTACATTAGGGTTACTTCTCTCCTCCCTCCTTACACATTAGTTACATCACTCCTCCATCCTTACATGCTGGTTACGTCTCTCCTCGATCCTTACATGCTGGTCACATCTCTCCTCCATCCTTACACGCAGGTTACATCTCTCCTCCATCCTTACATTCGGGTTACGTCTCTCCTCCATCCTTACACGCTGGTCACGTCTCTCCTCCATCCTTACACGCTGGTTACGTCTCTCCTCCATCCTTACATTAGGGTTACTTCTCTCCTCCCTCCTTACACATTGGTTACGTCTCTCCTCGATCCTTACATGCTGGTCACGTCTCTCCTCCATCCTTACACACAGGTTACGTCTCTTCTCCATCCTTGCACGCAGGTTACATCTCTCATCCATTCTTACACGCGGGTCACGTCTCTCCTCCATCCTTACACGCTGGTTGCGCCTCTCCTACATTCTTACACGCGGGTTACATCTCTCCTACATCCTTACATGCGGGTTACATCTCTCATCCATTCTTACACGCGGGTCACGTCTCTCCTCCATCCTTACACGCTGGTTGCGCCTCTCCTACATCCTTACACACTGGTTACATCTCTCCTCCATCCTTACACGCGGGTTACATCTCTCATCCATTCTTACACGCGGGTCACGTCTCTCCTCCATCCTTACATGCGGGTCACGTTTCTCCTCCATCCTTACATGCGGGTCACGTTTCTCCTCCATCCTTACATGCGGGTCACGTCTCTCCTCCATCCTTACACGCTGGTTACATCTCTCCTACAACCTTACATATGGGTTACCTCTCTTCTCCATCCTTGCACGAGGGTTACGTCTCTGATCCATCCTTACACACAGGTTACGTCTCTTCTCCATCCTTACACGCGGGTCACATCTCTCCTACATCCTTATTTGCTAGTTACGTCTCTCTGCCATTATTGCACGCGGGTTACGTCTCTCCTCCATCCTTGCATGCTGGTTACATCTCTGATCCATCGTTACACGTGGGTTACATCTCTCCTCCATCCTTACACGTGGGTTACGTCTCTCCTCCATCCTTACACCCTGGTTACATCTCTCCTCCATCCTTACACGCTGGTTACGTCTCTCCTACATCATTGCTGCTGGGGACAATCAGGATCAAGTGGGGACTTCTGTAAATTTTACTGTGTGTCCACATCAAGGTCACTGGAGGTAGAGGTGAGGACATTATATAGATTATTTTCTACAATTTTGCCCAGTTATTGTGATGTAGACCCCACTGGTTCCTTGAATTGGTTGCCTGTAAATCAGACAAAAGGTGCCAGGAAAGAAAGGAAGAGGCAAGAAGGAACTCCTCCCTGCCTGTATGTGGCGGGCACCACGTGGTGCATTTACATTCTGCTGCTGCGGGGGCTTCAGCAGGCCCGGGAGACGTGAGTGCTCTCGGCTCATTTCATTTGCTGGGCTGTGAATTATCTGATTTCCCTGAGTGACAAACAACAAACTTGTGAATATATTTTACCATTTGAATAAAAGGCGATGGCCGTTCCCGCTGCATCCCGGAGCCTAATTTCCCCAGGGTTTCATTAACATTCCCTGCACATTTGCTCTCACCTACACAGCGCCCTGGCTGCCCAGTAACCTTCACAGCTGGCGGTTATCGCATGGCACGGGGCAGATTTATGATAAACTCACTTTCTAACAAATAATGAATTCCTGACATTTGTTTTTGCTTCCAGTAACAGTTCTGGGTTTTTTCTTTCACTAATTTTCCCGATATTTGGCTGCAGAGGGGAGGCGCCGCTTCTCTTCTGCTCGGCTGCAGGGCTCGCAGCTTGCATATCATTTATTTGGCTTCTATTAACTTTCCCGGTACTTACGGGTTTATTTTTCCTTCTTTTAAAGTTGCGGCTCTTAAAGGGGACATGACCCTGTGGTCATCCAGGACACATCGTCCCAGTGGCTCCTTCACATCCTCATGAGAGCTACATTTATTAAAGGGTTAATTTGCCAACAATTATTCTTCCTTTTTTGCGCAATTTCTAAATAACAAAAGATCGTGTTCCATGGACGGCGCTGTCATCCACATTGTATGACTGGTCACATGTAACTGCAGACAGCCTGCCATAAGGGAAACCCCAAAAATATAGAAAATCAATGTCACTAGTGACTTCTGCTGCATCCGTCATTCCAGTGACACCCCCAGGGCCTGTACGCTCAGGTCGGTCCCTCTCCATGGTCAAAGAGACATATGGGGAACTGGCCCATACGCCAGGAGGACGTCAGACACCGACTGAGCTCTCCAGCCCTGCAAATGCCTTTTAATTCTTCACCATTTTCAATATCTCTGCTTGCTAACAGTCAATGAAAACAATATTGTTTACATACAAGGACTGAAAAAACATGAATAACCTATTACTTCTCCTAACTGAGGGTTTGTTACTGTGTATCAGTGCAGACAATCCTCTGTGAGCTAAGTGCATCGACAGTACAAATCTCTCTCCTGTCCTGATAGTTACAATGTATCAGTCTTCAGTCCAGACGATTGTTTAGACCGGATACAATTGTAACAAAGCATCACAGTCCTGGCATATGATCTGGGCGCGGATAGACATATTCTAGTTCACCCCATGCATCATACTTGTACCGCCCAGCGCGCAGTCACTTCTCTCCGCACCTGATGTCAGATGACGTGGGGGAGTTTCCCTGTAGGGACCCTTTAAGTCAGAATGGTTTTTCAGGAAAGTTCCCATTCACTCACAGCAAGCAGAGAATAAAAATGGTGAGAAATTGATCAATACAGCTATACCAGAATTGAGTGCACCAAATATAAGAGGATTGCACCTTTCCATATGTTTGGTGCAATTCACTGCATTCTTTTTCTAGACGGGGGGTATGAAGCACCAGCTTTAATAAATCTGCCCCGTGGTGCAGATCGCCTCGTTCTGCAGCTGCTCTCTAAGGGGCTCCTGAATATTTCCCATTCTGCATTACTGGAATCAATATGGCCGCCCAACAGGCGCCACTTGCAAGTACGAGGGAGATTTGTGTCGCCAATGGCTTCCTATCCATGAGAAGATAAGTATGAGCCGCCTTCCAGCTTCTCTGGCTACACGTCAGGAATGATCCACTAGACGGAAGCTCTAATCGTATTCATCCGATAAAAAGCCCCCTCACCATTGCCGTCTAATTTACTTGCTTTCAGTCAGGGCTCCGGCACGGATGTGCCGATAAATCAAACGCACTTATCGTCATCTACTTTGCATACACACACGCATTCACAAATTACGCACATACATCTGTCACCAGGAACATGGAATATTGCGCCCATAAATAAACTGCCCCTTTCATCGTGTCATAAAAAGCCATAAATATGCCCCGACACGTTTCATGGCTGTTGTGTCCCGGAGAACGTGGGCTGCCGGTCCTGCACGCGCTGCGCATAAATATTCTGCCAGAAATGAGAACATTCGTTATATTCTGCTGTCAGGGCTGACACGAGGCAGGAGTGCAGGTCTGCATCACAAGTCATTCTACTGATGCCGAGAGGAGTGTAACGACAGGAGAGGCCACCCGGTAACAGGTAGATATGGGGTCAGGAGCACAGCCAAACCCGGGGGCACGGAAGTGCCAAAAATGTAAGAAAAACAGAAAAAAAAGCTGTAATTTATCTCCCATATCCACGTATTCCGGATCTCTCAGTGACCACGGCAGGTGGCAGCTCCATGTGGGGGTTATCCATGTTTAAAGCTGATGGCCTATCCCGAGTACAGGTCATCAGTAGTACGCTAATGGGGTCCAACTATGTCAGTCTTCACATATAGGCTTGGTACAGGTGCCACATGTAGAGCTGGCGCAGACTTGAAGTTGGTATAATCTTCACATGTCTACTTGGTCCAGGCTCGGTCTCCACATATAGGCTTAGTCTAGTCCTGGTCTCCACAAGTAGACTTGGTCCAGACCGGGTCTCTACAAGTGGCTTGGTTGAGGCCTCGTCTTCACATTATATCCTTAGTCTAGTCTTGGTCTCCACATATAGGCTTGGTCCAGGTATAATCTTCACATGTCTACTTGGTCCAGGCTCGGTCTCCACATATAGGCTTAGCCTAGTCCTGGTCTCCACAAGCAGACTTGGTCCAGACCGGGTCTCTACAAGTTGCTTGGTTGAGGCCTCGTCTTCACATATTATCCTTAGTCTAGTCTTGGTCTCCACATATAGGCTTGGTCCAGGTATAATCTTCACATGTCTACTTGGTCCAGGCTCAGTCTCCACATATAGGCTTAGTCTAGTCCTGGTCTCCACAAGTAGACTTGGTCCAGACCGGGTCTCTACAAGTGGCTTGGCTGAGGCCTCGTCTTCACATATTATCCTTAGTCTAGTCTTGGTCTCCACATATAGGCTTGGTCCAGTTATAATCTTCACATGTCTACTTGGTCCAGGCTCGGTCTCCACATATAGGCTTAGTCTAGTCCTGGTCTCCACAAGTAGACTTGGTCCAGACCGGGTCTCTACAAGTGGCTTGGTTGAGGCCTCGTCTTCACATATTAGCCTTAGTCTAGTCCTGGTCTCCACATGTAGACTTGGTTCAGAGCTCATCTCACATATAGGTTTGGTCTGCAGGTTATTCTACGGAAGGGAAAGAGGGAGAAGGGAAGAAAAAAATGGAAGAAACAATGAAAGAAAAAGCATGGAAGGGGCAAAGAAAAGAAGGAAATTGGAAATGGAGGAAGCAAACAATGCAATGAGTGTAGTAGTAACGTTCCTGTGTTGACTATGAGCCATTCAGGCCCCCACAGTAAATTTTTGAACGCCCCCTCCTGAATGGCTAGTCAAGACCACCTACACTAACCAAAATGCCCCCCCACTCAGTAGTTATGGCCCCTTAGTCCATCCTCATAGTAGTGCTCCCCCTTAATGCCCCCACACAGTAGTGCTCCCCCTAATATAAGTGAAGGCCCCAGTGGTGTAAATTAAATACAAATCGGTAATGTTTACCTAGACCCAATCTCCCCATGAACGGAACACAGGTAATAACACCTGTTGGGAGGAGTAAATGAGGACCGGCCAGGGATGATACAGGGAGTGCAGAATTATTAGGCAAGTTGTATTTTTGAGGATTAATTTTATTATTGAACAACAACCATGTTCTCAATGAACCCAAAAAACTCATTAATATCAAAGCTGAATATTTTTGGAAGTAGTTTTTAGTTTTAGCTATTTTAGGGGGATATCTGTGTGTGCAGGTGACTATTACTGTGCATAATTATTAGGCAACTTAACAAAAAACAAATATATACCCATTTCAGTTATTTATTTTTACCAGTGAAACCAATATAACATCTCAACATTCACAAATATACATTTCTGACATTCAAAAACAAAACAAAAACAAATCAGTGACCAATATAGCCACCTTTCTTCGCAAGGACACTCAAAAGCCTGCCATCCATGGATTCTGTCAGTGTTTTGATCTGTTCACCATCAACATTGCGTGCAGCAGCAACCACAGCCTCCCAGACACTGTTCAGAGAGGTGTACTGTTTTCCCTCCTTGTAAATCTCACATTTGATGATGGACCACAGGTTCTCAATGGGGTTCAGATCAGGTGAACAAGGAGGCCATGTCATTAGATTTTCTTCTTTTATACCCTTTCTTGCCAGCCACGCTGTGGAGTACTTGGACGCGTGTGATGGAGCATTGTCCTGCATGAAAATCATGTTTTTCTTGAAGGATGCAGACTTCTTCCTGTACCACTGCTTGAAGAAGGTGTCTTCCAGAAACTGGCAGTAGGACTGGGAGTTGAGCTTGACTCCATCCTCAACCCGAAAAGGCCCCACAAGCTCATCTTTGATGATACCAGCCCAAACCAGTACTCCACCTCCACCTTGCTGGCGTCGGACTGGAGCTCTCTGCCCTTTACCAATCCAGCCACGGGCCCATCCATCTGGCCCATCAAGACTCACTCTCATTTCATCAGTCCATAAAACCTTAGAAAAATCAGTCTTGAGATATTTCTTGGCCCAGTCTTGACGTTTCAGCTTGTGTGTCTTGTTCAGTGGTGGTCGTCTTTCAGCCTTTCTTACCTTGGCCATGTCTCTGAGTATTGCACACCTTGTGCTTTTGGGCACTCCAGTGATGTTGCAGCTCTGAAATATGGCCAAACTGGTGGCAAGTGGCATCTTGGCAGCTGCACGCTTGACTTTTCTCAGTTCATGGGCAGTTATTTTGCGCCTTGGTTTTTCCACACGCTTCTTGCGACCCTGTTGACTATTTTGAATGAAACGCTTGATTGTTCGATGATCACGCTTCAGAAGCTTTGCAATTTTAAGAGTGCTGCATCCCTCTGCAAGATATCTCACTATTTTTGACTTTTCTGAGCATGTCAAGTCCTTCTTTTGACCCATTTTGCCAAAGGAAAGGAAGTTGCCTAATACTTATGCACACCTAATATAGGGTGTTGTCATTAGGCCACACCCCTTCTCATTACAGAGATGCACATCACCTAATATGCTTAATTGGTAGTAGGCTTTCGAGCCTATACAGCTTGGAGTAAGACAACATGCATAAAGAGGATGATGTGGTCAAAATACTAATTTGCCTAATAATTCTGCACGCAGTGTAATCTACTCAGTCCCGCAGATGAGGTCACTGCATGGCGCCAGCTGGAGAGAGAGCGCAGGAGGGGAATGAGGCCCAGGGCGTAATGGATGACAGACATCGGCTGGGCACAGTACTCATTATTACTGTCTGAGTACTGGCAGTAAAGGGCCACTTACATAACCCAAAAAAAGAGGACTTTCCACCTAGGACAGTGGGTGATGATACCAGAGGACATTACAGGGAAGATGTATAAGAGGGGAGAGAAACAACTCCCAGTATTTCCCTGGCTCCTACATTGAATCCATGCTTCTTCATTTTCAAGCTCGGCCCTCTCATGTCACATGACATCATCACAGGTCCTTCATCACCACTTCTCTCCACTGCTGAGTTCCGCCCATCCTGCATTGATCACATGATGGTGACGTCATCACAGGTCCTTCAGCTCTTGCTAATGGCTGTTATCAGAGCACTCTTACTACCTCTATATATAATGTCTAGCAGGGGAGGCCCAAGACTAAAGCCCCCTGCCTCAGCAGGCCACACAGCAGTCGCTACCACAGTGGTTCCTCCCCACTCTCTGAGTCTGTACAAGAAAGCGCAGCCAGGTTCAGAGCAGGTGTAGTGAGGTCAGACGGGGAGAGGCGGGCATAGTGTGAAATGCAGGCAACCACTTGCCAGATCCGGGACAGTTGGGACCTATGCTGCACATATACATTGCTGGATTAAAGTTTCTGCCATGCGGAAGGAGCAGGCCGGGTCTCCGGTTCTCAATGACCCGAGAAGAAGACAGAAGTGGTTTATTACCGCTTTGGCCTCCTCCTCAATGAGCGCCATGCAGTGAATGGAGGAGCCGCTCCTGTAGGTGACCTGGCGATTACATGTCCCAGGTTAGAAGGAAGACAAGAGGCAGGAGGAAAACCTTCTATCATTGTGTTTGGAAATGTTTCATCCTCTCTGTTTGTTTCTTTTACTGCAGTGGATGTCATTTATGGTTTTGCACTGCAGTGATGACATCATCGGTCCGTGGCTGCCTTCTGATTCCATCGATCACATAAACAGTGAGGTCCCTAGAAGAGTCCGCAGTCAGGAGATGAGCAGGAGGAGCGCAGCGCCGGTAATTTACTCCAAATCCAAACATTTATGATTTGTATAAAAGAAATGCTTCAGGGATCGCAAACACCTCCGTGGACATAAATTAGCGGCAGCGGCGCCTCCAGGAGGCAATCTGAACGCAGAACTTTAAGTAGTCTATAAATTTGTCCCGAAAGATAATTTGTTGTTTGCAAAAAAATAAATCAAATAGTTTATGTTGGAAATATTTGTAGATATCCCGGAGAAATCATCAATCGGAAGAACCTGAGACTGAGAGTGTGTCCCCGGGGAGCGCACCTTACAGTCTGGAGGTGTGCGCTGCTTTTATATACCCCCCCAGTATGGAGGTGTGCGCTGCTTTTATATCCCCCCCCCCAGTCTGGAGGTGTGCGCTGCTTTTATATCCCCCCCCAGTCTGGAGGTGTGCACCTCTTTTATACCCTCCCCCATCCAGTCTGGAGGTGTGCACCTCTTTTATACCCTCCCCCATCCAGTCTGGAGGTGTGCACCTCTTTTATACCCTCCCCCATCCAGTCTGGAGGTGTGCGCTTCTTTTGGCTCCCGGGTGCACTTTACCGTCTATTCCGGCTATGAAATGTTTTATTTGGCTGCCTGCTGAGCTCCACCAGTATTATCAGGTTATGTTATAAGACGTGTGTATAGGATCTAACAGCAAAACAAATTCTGGAGCCTATGGGAGGCTTACTGCAGACTGACCGGCCGGACAATAGAAATCTCCAGGAATCATTGGAATAACACAGCACCCCCCAGAGTCACAAGAGCATCAAATAACCAGCTAACACAGTATTATACTCCAGAGCTGCACTCACTATTCTGCTGGTGGAGTCACTGTGTACATACATTACTTATCCTGTACTGATCCTGAGTTACATCCTGTATTATACTCCAGAGCTGCACTCACTATTCTGCTGGTGCAGTCACTGTATACATACATTACTTATCCTGTACTGATCCGGAGTTACATCCTGTATTATACTCCAGAGCTGCACTCCCTATTCTGCTGGTGCAGTCACTGTGTACATACATTACTGATCCTGTACTGATCCTGAGTAACATCCTGTATTATACTCCAGAGCTGCACTCACTATTCTGCTGGTGCAGTCACTGTGTACATACATTACTTATCCTGTACTGATCCTGAGTTACATCCTGTATTATACTCCAGAGCTGCACTCCCTATTCTGCTGGTGCAGTCACTGTGTACATACATTACTTATCCTGTACTGATCCTGAGTTACATCCTGTATTATTCTCCAGAGCTGCACTCACTATTCTGCTGGTGCAGTCACTGTGTACATACATTACTTATCCTGTACTGATCCTGAGTTACATCATATATTATACTCCAGAGCTGCACTCACTATTCTGCTGGTGCAGTCACTGTGTACATACATTACTTATCCTGTACTGATCCTCAGTTACATCCTGTATTATACTCCAGAGCTGCACTCACTATTCTGCTAGTGCAGTCACTGTATACATACATTACTTATCCTGTACTGATCCTAAGTTACATCCTCTATTATACTCCAGAGCTGCACTCACTATTCTGCTAGTGGAGTCACTGTGTACATACATTACTTATCCTGTACTGATCCCAAGTTACATCCTGTATTATACTCCAGAGCTACACTCACTATTCTGCTGGTGCAGTCACTGTGTACATACATTACTTATCCTGTACTGATCCTGAGTTACATCCTGTATTATACTCCAGAGCTGCACTCACTATTCTGCTGGTGCAGTCACTGTGTACATACATTACTTATCCTGTACTGATCCTGAGTTACATCCTGTATTATACTCCAGAGCTGCACTCACTATTCTGCTGGTGCAGTCACTGTGTACATACATTACTTATCCTGTACTGATCCTGAGTTACATCCTGTATTATACTCCAGAGCTGCACTCACTATTCTGCTGGTGCAGTCACTGTGTACATACATTACATTACTTATCCTGTACTGATCCTGAGTTACATCCTGTATTATACTCCAGAGCTGCACTCACTATTCTGCTGGTGCAGTCACTGTGTACATATATAACGTATCCTGTACTGATCCTGGGTTACATCCTGTATTATACTCAAGAGCTGCACTCACTATTCTGCTGGTGCAGTCACTGTATACATACATTACTTATCCTGTACTGATCCTGAGTTACATCCTGTATTATACTCCAGAGCTGCACTCACTATTCTGCTGGGGAAGTCACTGGGCACATACATTACTTATCCTGTTCTGATCCTGAGTTACATCCTGTATTATACTCCAGAGCTGCACTCACTATTCTGCTGGTGCAGTCACTGTGTACATACATTACTTATCCTGTTCTGATCCTGAGTTACATCCTGTATTATACTCCAGAGCTGCACTCACTATTCTGCTGGTGCAGTCACTGTGTACATATATAACGTATCCTGTACTGATCCTGGGTTACATCCTGTATTATACTCAAGAGCTGCACTCACTATTCTGCTGGTGCAGTCACTGTGTACATACATTACTTATCCTGTACTGATCCTGAGTTACATCCTGTATTATACTCCAGAGCTGCACTCACTATTCTGCTGGGGAAGTCACTGGGCACATACATTACTTATCCTGTTCTGATCCTGAGTTACATTCTGTATTATACTCCAGAGCTGCACTCACTATTCTGCTGGTGCAGTCACTGTGTACATACATTACTTATCCTGTTCTGATCCTGAGTTACATCCTGTATTATACTCCAGAGCTGCACTCACTATTCTGCTGGTGCAGTCACTGTGTACATACATTACTTATCCTGTACTGATCCTCAGTTACATCCTGTATTATACTCCAGAGCTGCACTCACTGTTCTGCTGGTGCAGTCACTGTGTACTTACATTAAATTGCTTATCTGGTACTGAACCTGAATTACATCCTGTATTATACTCCAGAGCTGTGCTCATTATGGTGCTGCTTCAAAGCTAAAATCTTCCAGCAGGCTCTGCTTGTTCAGGGTTCGCACAGTGCTGGTTCTGGTGATGTGCATTCTGGGAGGTGTGGTCTTTACACCGGGCTCTGTACAGTCATGCAGTGTAGGAGACATTAACCCCCTGTATTGTAAGCTTTTTGACTGATTCTGACAAGTAGCAGAATTGTGAACGCTGCTCTGTATGAGAAGGTAAGTAATACTCAATGTTTTTTATTTATATAACCATGCAAGTCTAACATCCTGAAAATATTACATAATGTACAGAAGTTAATAACTTTACATTATTGCTCTTTAGAAAATATTTTTCAGTGCAAGACTGCCCTGACCGGTGTACATATATTACTCACCTGACCTGTGTACATACAGTACTCACCTGACCTGTGTACATACAGTACTCACCTGACCTGTGTACATACAGTACTCACCTGACCTGTGTACATACAGTACTCACCTGACCTGTGTACATACATTACTCACCTGACCAGTGCACATACATTACTCTCCTGACCTTTGTACATACTGTACATTACTCACCTGACCTGTTCACATACATTACTCACCTGACCTGTGTACATACATTACTCACCTGACCTGTTCACATACATTACTCACCTGACCTGTGCACATACATTACTCACCTGACCTGTGCACATACATTACTCACCTGACCTGTGCACATACATTACTCACCTAACATATGTACATTCATTACTCACCTGACATGTGCACATACATTACTCACCTGACCTGTGTGCATACATTACTCACCTGACCTGTGTACAGACATTACTCACCTGACCTGTGTACATACATTACTCACCTGACATGTGCACATACATTACTCACCTGACCTGTGCACATACATTACTCACCTGACCTGTGCACATACATTACTCACCTAACATATGTACATTCATTACTCACCTGACATGTGCACATACATTACTCACCTGACCTGTTTGCATACATTACTCACCTGACCTGTGTACATACATTACTTACCTGACCTGTGCACATACATTACTCACCTGACCTGTGTACATACATTACTCACCTGACCTGTGTACATACATTACTCACCTGACCTGTGTACATACATTACTCACCTGACCTGTGTACATACATTACTCACCTGACATGTGCACATACATTACTCACCTGACCTGTGTACATACATTACTCACCTAAACCAGTGGACATACATTACTCACCTGACCTGTGCACATACATTACTCACCTGACCTGTGTACATACAGTACTCACCTGACCTGTGTACATACAGTAATCACCTGACCTGTGTACATACATTACTCACCTGACCTGTGTACATACATTACTCACCTGACCTGTGCACATATATTACTCCCCTGACCTGTGCACATACATTACTCGCCTGACCTATGTACGTACATTTTTTTCCTGACCTATGTATGTACATTTTTCTCCTGACCTGTGTATATACACTACTCACCTGACATGTGCACATACATTACTCACCTGACATGTGCACATACATTACTCACCTAAACCAGTGGACATACATTACTTACCTGACCTGTGCACATACATTACTCACCTCACCTGTGTACATACATTACTCACCTGACCTGTGTACATACATTACTCACCTGACCTGTGTACATACAGTACTCACCTGACCTCTGTACATACATTACTCACCTGACCTGTGCACATATATTACTCCCCTGATCTGTGCACATACATTACTCGCCTGACCTATGTACGTACATTTTTTTCCTGACCTATGTACGTACATTTTTCTCCTGACCTGTGTATATACACTACTCACCTGACCAATGCACATACATTACTCACCTGACCTGTGTACCTACATTACTGCCAGGACAGTTTTACATGTATGCCCTATTGTTGGGATGAGGACTATTTCCCAGCTGGAGTCCTACAGAGAGGGGGAGGAGCGGATTCTCACAGTCGCATCCGGACATTGTACCCAAGGGCTACGCAGCAACTAATTATATTTATGAAGTGTCTCCAATATTAGATTAGTGATGGGAGAAGTAAATTACCAGTCATTGTCTTACTTCATTGCCTTCAATATTAAGTATCAGAGGAGGCGGAGGAGCCGCAGTCACTGCCGAGCAGAGAACACCTGACGCCATAAACAAGAAGAAAGCACATCCGCTATCTCCGCCTTATCCCAAACATCAGGGGACTTCACCGAAATAATATTACAGCAAAATGTCAGGTTCTGCAACTTTCTTGCCAATTGCTCATAATTTTGAAGATCTCTGTTTGCTGTTGGTGAATAGAATGATTCTTGTTCACATCCAGAGTCTGAAATTCTGCACAGATACAATATTTCTCAAACAGCTGAGGGTTTGTTACATTGTATCCAGTCTAGACAATCCTCTGTGAGGTAAACACATCAGCAAAACAAATCTCTCTCCTGTCCTGATAATTTGTTACAATGTATCGGTTCAGACAAAATTTACCTGCATGGAGTCTGGGATGTTTGCCTGTCACGGATGATGTTGCAGATAGCTGGAACTTATAAATAAACATCCGACTGGCTTGATCCCAAACTAAGGAGCATATGGGTGAGCCCTATAAAACCCTAAGAGCTCTCCCTGACTGCTATGCCCATGCAAGGGTCTCGATGGTAGACGATTGCATGCCCACGAACCTAAGACTGTGTGACACCTGAAACCCCTATAATAGTGAGGGGACACGACCACCGGCTCCCTGCACTTAATACGGACGGAGTCAGGGTCACCTAGAATCAAGCCAGCAAGGAAACACAAATAAAGAAAAGGACTTATCTGAGCAAACAGCAGCAGCAGCCTCCAGCAGTGAACACATCATCCAGGAAGTAGTATAAACCGCAAAGTGAGGCAGTATGGAGGGAAAATAAAGGGAGACAATTAGTCTAAATAGGTGACACCTGGGAGAAGGAAATGAGATGAGAAAGTGAAACCAAAACAAAGAACGTCATGCAAGAGGTAGAGAAGAACGTCTGCCAGACCTTCTCACAGACTGGCGGTGACATTGCCTCACAGAGGAGACTAGAATTGTCATCTGTGAGAGGTATTAGGTCAAGATGGATTTTTAAAAAATAATATTCAAAGACAGGAAGCAGAGGCCTTGAAAAGGTTGATGAATTAAAACACAAAGTATGATTACATGCAGATATAAATTATCCCCTGACACTGTCTATAATAGATATGTTGGCTAAGTATACAACCTTTGGTGTAATTCTATGATATGCACATTCACACTGCTCTCCCATGACTCAAACTGTCTATTCTGTGTGCAGAATCTCCAGTGTATTCTATGAGATACAGCTTCACACTGCTCTCCCCTGACTAACAAGGTCTATTCTATCTCTGTGCAGAATCTCCAGTATTTTCTATGAGATACAGCTTCACACTGCTCTCCTTTAACCTACGTTGTCTATACTATCTATGCGTGCTGTGTTCAGGGCCTCCAATGTCTTTCTATGAGACGCCTCTTCACATTGCTCTTCCATGACTCACATTGTCTATACTTTTTGTGTATACTGCGTGCAGAATCTCCAGTGTATTCTATAAGATGCAGCTACACACTGCTCTCCCCTTATTCACATTGTCTATACTATCTGTGTGCAGTGTGCAGAGCCTTCAGTGTATTTGTATGAGATATAGCTTCATACTGATCTCCACAGCCTTCTGCTTATTAGAGCTGAAAGAAAGAAACTGATCACAAGCAGGAGGTAAGAAAAGCAGGCTGAAGCTGCATCACTTAGGATACACTGGGACTGTACTGGGACTCTCTGTGAGGTCGGAGACTGCACCATTCTGTACTCTGATCTATCACTGGCTGTCCTTAACCAGTTCCTAACACTGGACTATAAACATCTGGACGGTCTGGACTTATCTCTGAATGGACATTTTGGAACGTGACAGTAGGGCTCCCCATTGGGAAAGCAAGGACAGCTCCTCAATGTCTCTGCCTTCTAGATTGCTGTATACACAGCACTGAACGAGCGCTCTGTATACAACTCAGGAAGAGCGAGGCTACTTCCTGTTCTGGCCCCAGCGGTCATGGGAGACTGCAGGAGCTGCCAGGTCTTCCTGACACCTCGATCAGCCCTACGGTGAGGCTGTACCACCTCTCTGGGGTCTGTATTCCTCCTGTAAATGAGGCTGCTATGTCAGCCCCAGTTACAGGATAAATCAGCAGTAAAAAATAAATAAAAATGGAATGTTAAATGGCCCCCAAAGGCTTTGTATGACCTTATGGGGGACACAAAGTGTAAAAAAAAAAAAAGTTTTACAAAAAAAAGTGCCCCTTTCCCCTAATCAAGTCATTTATTGACATATTTGCTATTGCCACAACGCGATCTATAAAAATATCACATGATCTATTCCATCAGGTGAATGCAGTGAAAAAAAATATAAAAACTATACCAGAATAGCTTTTTTGTCACTTTGCCTCCCAAACTTAATATCAAGTGATCAAAAAGTCTCGTGTGCCCCAAAATGGTACAGATAAAAAGTAAAGTCTGTCCTGCAAAAGGCAAGACATCTACAGTACAGACCAAAAGTTTGGACACACCTTCTCATTTAAAGAGTTTTCTTTATTTTCATGACTATGAAGGCATCAAAACTATGAATTAACACATGTGGAATTATATACATAACAAACAAGTGTGAAACAACTGAAAATATGTCATATTCTAGGTTCTTCAAAGTAGCCACCTTTTGCTTTGATTACTGCTTTGCACACTCTTGGCATTCTCTTGATGAGCTTCAAGAGGTAGTCCCCTGAAATGGTCTTCCAACAGTCTTGAAGGAGTTCCCAGAGATGCTTAGCACTTGTTGGCCCTTTTGCCTTCACTCTGCGGTCCAGCTCACCCCAAACCATCTCGATTGGGTTCAGGTCCGGTGACTGTGGAGGCCAGGTCATCTGGCGCAGCACCCCATCACTCTCCTTCATGGTCAAATAGCCCTTACTTTCAAAGTTTTACCAATTTTTCGGCTGACTGACTGACCTTCATTTCTTAAAGTAATGATGGCCACTCGTTTTTCTTTACTTAGCTGTTTTTTTCTTGCCATAATACAAATTCTAACAGTCTATTCAGTAGGACTATCAGCTGTGTATCTACCTGACTTCTCCTCAACGCAACTGATGGTCCCAACCCCATTTATAAGGCAAGAAATCCCAGTTATTAAACCTGACAGGGCACACCTGTGAAGTGAAGACCATTTCAGGGGACTACCTCTTGAAGCTCATCAAGAGAATGCCAAGAGTGTGCAAAGCAGTAATCAAAGCAAAAGGTGGCTACTTTGAAGAACCTAGAATATGACATATTTTCAGTTGTTTCACACTTGTTTGTTATGTATATAATTCCACATGTGTTAATTCATAGTTTTGATGCCTTCAGTGTGAATCTACAATTTTCATAGTCATGAAAATAAAGAAAACTCTTTGAATTGAGAAGGTGTGTCCAAACTTTTGGTCTGTACTGTACATTGGCAGAAAAATAAAAATGTTATGGATGTTAGTATATGGCGATGACACATGCAACACAATTGTTATATAAAGTAATTTTGTTATGCAAGTGGTAAAACATGAAAAAAACTATATAAATTTGGTATTGTCATAATCGTATCAACCTGTTGAATAAAGTTATCATATAATGTATTCCACAAGGTGAACACCATAAAACATTAATAAAACTAAAAGAATTTCCAATTTTGCCCACCTCACTGCCCAAAAAATTTGATAAAAAGTGATCAGAATGCCAAACATACCCCAAAATGGTTCCACTAAAATCTACAGTAAAAAGGGTCCTCATACAGCTCAGACAACAAAAAATAAAAAAGTTAAGGCTCTTAAGAACCACTTCAACAAATTCCCTGTTAGAAAATCCAGCTGTTGCTCCTCCTCTGAGCCCTGGCGTTTCCCCCAGCAGTTTACGACCACAATTGGGGTGTCGCTGTATTCAGGAGAAAATAGGTTACAAATTGTGGGATGATATTCTCCTGTTATCCCTTGTGAAAGTTTGGGCCTAAAGCAACATTTCAATTGTTAAAAAAGTGTTCAATACACTCCTTAAAAATTCCTTGGGTGGTGTAGTTTCCATAATATGGTCACTTTTTGGGGTTTTTCACTGTAGAGGTCTTTTCAAATGCAACATGGCACCCAAAGACCATTCCAGCAAAATCTGCCCTTCAAAAACCATGTGGCGCTCCTTCCCTTCTGCGCCTGGCCGTGTGCCCATACAGCAGTTTATGACCACATATGGGGTGTTTATGTAAACTGTAGAATCAGGGTAATAAATATTGGTTTGTTTTGAGTTAACCCTTGCTGTGTTACAGAATAATTTTTTATTAAAATTGAAAATCTGCAAAAAAAGTGACATTTTAATATTTCACCTCCATTTTGCTTTAATGCCTGTGGAATACCTAAAGGGTTAACAACATTTCTAAAAATCAGTTTTGAATAAATTTAAAAGTGCAGTTTTTTTTAGAATGGATCATTTATGGGTGGTTTCTATTATGTAAGACTTTCAAAGTGATTTCAAAACAGAATTTAGGAAATTTTCTTGAAAATTTTAATAATTGCTTCTAAAATGTTAAAAGTCTTCAAACATCCTAAAAAAGATAAACCGACATTTACAAAATGATGCCAACACAAATTAGATGTCCGTTGAATGTTAATTAAAAACTATTTTATGAGGTATCACTATCTGTCTTAAAAGCAGAGAGATTCAAATTTAGAAAAATTCTAAAAATTTTCTGTAAATTTTTTATTTTTATTTAAAAAAAGGTAAAACATATTGATGCAAATTTACCGCTAACATGAAGTACAATGTGTCACTAATAAACAATATAGGAATGGCTTGGATAAGTAAAAGTGTCCCAAAGTTATTACCACATAAGGTGACACATGTCAGATTGGCAAAATATGGAGGGTGGGTAAAAGCTTTGGTCTGGAAGTGGTTAAAACATGACTGAGAGAAGAGGAATTGAAATGTGATGAGAATCTGCCATCTAGTAACATATTAAACGGACAAGAATAGGACAGGAGATATTTTTTTTGCGGACCACGGAACGGAGCAACGGATGCGGACAGCACACGGAGTGCTGTTCGCATCTTTTGCGGCCCCTTTGAAGTGAATGGGTCCGCATCCGAGCCGCAAAAACAACATTCGTGTGCGTGAGGCCATAGGTTGTAGGTAGCTGCTCTGTGAGGCAAATGTCAAGGTACTGTACTAGATAGAGTCTCCTGAACTGATGTGAAGATCAGGCTGTCATCCAGGACATGGATATGCTGAACCAAATCTGACATTGATGATACAGGATGACTCCAGATACTTGGAATATCAGACATCGAAGATACGAGACCACTCCAGATACTGGGAATATCAGACATCGATGATACAGGATGACTCCAGATACTGGGAATATCAGACATCGATGATACAGGATGACTCCAGATACTGGGAATATCAGACATCGATCATACAAGACCACTCTAGATTACTGGGAATATCAGACATCGAAGATACGAGACCACTCCAGATACTGGGAATATCAGACATCGATGATACAGGATGACTCCAGATACTGGGAATATCAGACATCGATGATACAGGATGACTCCAGATACTGGGAATATCAGACATCGATGATACGAGACCACTCTAGATTACTGTGAATATCAGACATCGAAGATACGAGACCACTCCAGATACTGGGAATATCAGACATCGATGATACAGGATGACTCCAGATACTGGGAATATCAGACATCGATGATACAAGACCACTCTAGATTACTGGGAATATCAGACATCGATGATACGAGACCACTCCAGATACTGGGAATATCAGACATCGATGATACAGAATGACTCCAGATACTGGGAATATCAGACATCGATGATACGAGACCACTCTAGATTACTGTGAATATCAGACTTCGATGATACGAGACCACTCCAGATACTGGGAATATCAGACATCGATGATACAGGATGACTCCAGATACTGGGAATATCAGACATCGATGATACAGGATGACTCCAGATACTGGGAATATCAGACATCGATGATACAGGATGACTCCAGATACTGGGAATATCAGACATCGATGATACGAGACCACTCTAGATTACTGGGAATATCTGACATCGAAGATACGAGACCACTCCAAACTACTGGGAATATCTGACATCGAAGATACGAGACCACTCCAAACTACTGGGAATATCAGACATCGATGATACAGAATGACTCCAGATACTGGGAATATCAGACATCGATGATACGAGACCACTCTAGATACTGGGAATATCTGACATCGCTGATACAGGATGACTCCAGACACTGGGAATATCAGACATCGATGATACAGGATGACTCCAGATACTGGGAATATCAGACATCGATCATACAAGACCACTCTAGATTACTGGGAATATCAGACATCGATGATACGAGACCACTCCAGATTACTGGGAATATCTGACATCGAAGATACGAGACCACTCCAGATACTGGGAATATCAGACATCGATGATACAGAATGACTCCAGATACTGGGAATATCAGACATCGATGATACGAGACCACTCTAGATTACTGTGAATATCAGACATCGATGATACGAGAACACTCCAGATTACTGGGAATATTTGACATCGATAATACAGGATGAGTCCAGATTACTGGAAATATCAGACATCGATGATATGAGACCACTCTAGATTACTGGGAATATCTGACATTGATGATACGAGACCACTCCAGATACTGGGAATATCTGACATCGCTGATGCAAGACCACTCCAGATTACTGGGAATATTTGACATCGATGATACAGGATGACTCCAGATACTGGGAATATCAGACATCGATGATACGAGACCACTCTAGATTACTGGGAATATCAGATATCGATGATACGAGACCACTCTAGATTACTGGGAATATCTGACATCGCTGATACGAGACCACTCCAGATTACTGGGAATATCTGACATTGATGATACGAGACCACTCCAGATACTGGGAATATTTTACATCGCTGATACGAGACCACTCCAGATTACTGGGAATATTTGACATCGATGATACAGGATGACTCCAGATACTGGGAATATCAGACATCGATGATACGAGACCACTCCAAATTTCTGGGAATATCTGACATCGCTGATACAAGACCACTCTAGATTACTGGGAATATCAGACATCGATGATATGAGACCACTCTAGATTACTGGGAATATCTGACATTGATGATACAAGACCACTCCAGATACTGGGAATATCTGACATCGCTGATACGAGACCACTCCAGCTAACTGGGAATATTTGACATTGATGATACAGGATGACTCCAGATACTGGGAATATCAGACATCGATGATACGAGACCACTCTAGATTGCTGGGATTATCTGACATTGCTAATACGAGACCACTCTAGAAACTGGGAATATCTGACATCGCTGATACAAAACCACTCCAGATTACTGGGAATATTTGACATCAATGATACAGGATGACTCCAGATACTTGGAATATCAGACATCGATAATACGAGACCAGTCCAAATTACTGGGAATATCTGACATCGCTGATACGAGACCACTCCAAATTACTGGGAATATCTGACATCACTGATACGAGACCACTCCAGATTACTGGGAATATCTGACATCGCTGATACGAAACCACTCCAGATTACTGGGAATATCTGACATCGCTGATACGAGACCACTCCAGATTACTGGGAATATCTGACATCGCTGATACGAGACCACTCCAGATTTCTGGGAATATCTGACATCGCTGATACGAGACCATTCCAGATTACTGGGAATATCTGACATCGCTGATACGAAACCACTCCAGATTACTGGGAATATCTGACATCGCTGATACGAGACCACTCCAGATTACTGGGAATATCTGACATCGCTGATACGAGTCCACTCCAGATTTCTGGGAATATCTGACATCTCTAATGCGAGACCACTCCAGATTACTGGGAATATCTGACATCGCTGATACGAGACCACTCCAGATTTCTGGGAATATCTGACATCGCTGATACGAGACCACTCCAGATTACTGGGAATATCTGACATCGCTGATACGAGACCACTCCAGATTTCTGGGAATATCTGACATCGCTGATACGAGACCACTCCAGATTATGCATCTCAGCTCCCACCAAGCAACATAAATATTTTCTAGGGATGAAGAAGACAGGAAAAGAGAAGCCGCTGCCTCCGGGAATTCCACTAGGTTAAATGAATCCAAGTACTTACCTGACAAATCATATTCTGCAATCCGGAGGCCACTTACCGGATGACTTATCGCACAGACCTGACGGATATTCGCACTAGCACTGATTCAGTTTTCCATTTTTGGCCTATACATTTGCTTTGCCCATGTTAAGGTGCGTTCTGGGATTATATTCCGCGTCTTTACAGTTTTCTTTGATGTATATTTTATTTTTTTGCACCACGGTATGTTTGCACACTTGCTCGGATAGCTTGCTGTTTATTTATATACGGATTATCAAGGGTTAAATGCTGGGGATCAGCTTCACCGGTGTGAGCATCAGTGCCCTCCTTTAAAAGCAGGTCTTCTGGATTTGCACATATGCACTGACTATGAACCGCACTGGTGGCTGGAAACGCGCTGGAGGTTTTTTGCTGCTTTTTGATAGTTTGCTAATAAACCATTTTTCTACCAAAATGTGAGCTGTATGTCCTTTATACAATGTACAAGGCATGCACAGGAGCAGCAATAGCCTGTACTGCGCTGGAGCGCTCCTTTAGGAGCCTCAGCATTATTCTTTGGATCTGGTCTGATTCAGATATTCACAAGTTACATTGTAATGGCTGAAATCTGAAACAAAATTCTGAATTATCACAGATTTTATTGCATGTCATTACGTAGAACATGGCGGTCGGGAAGGGGGGAGGTCCTGGACTCTGGAGCATAAACTATAAAGCTCGGGGAATAAGCTCCATACCTCATATTATAATGTACCCACAACTGGCAGCATAGTGCAGCAGTATATGTATACACCGTATATGGGACATCCAGCCCTGGAGCAGGAATGCCTCGCATGTTGCCGGACACTTCTGCATCTATGACCTGAGCTCATTTCTGAAGATCATGTGGATGATGATGATTTATTTGAAGCGCCGGGGAAGTTAACTTCTCAAGTGAACCAATCAAGACTTAAAAAGTGCAAATTGCCAAATCAAAAAAATCTTTTTACTTCCTCGCTCTCGTGAAATGAAAGTGCTATATCAATAATAGACAAGATGTGAAGAAAACCCTCAAGAGGTCTCCAAAGATTGTCTGACGAACGGTAATTGAAGGGCGGCACTACCTGTGCCGAAAAATGGTAAAGAAGAGAGAACGCTGCCAGATAATCCGGGCGGAGGAGGGGGCAGATGCTGAATAGCCCGGTATATTAGAGGTATTGATAAGTAGGGGGGGTCATACTAAATATTGGGGGCAGGGATAAGGATATGTGGGGGGGTCAAACTGAAAATTAGGGAAAGAAATAAAGATTAAGAAGGGGGTCAAAACTAAATATTGGGGTAAGGATAAAGTGGGGGGAGTTCAAATATTGGGGCATTGATAAGGATAATTCGGAGGGGGGTTAAACTGAAAATTAGGATAAGGGATAAAGATAAAGTAGGGGGTCAAAACTAAATATTGGGGCAGAGATATGGATAAAGTGAGGGTTGTGTCCTATTAAGTAGTGGGGTATGGTACAAGGGCAATACAAGTGGATCTACAAAATATGTCTGGCTGTAAGGTAACTGGCTGCGTCAAGAGCTCTCCTCCCTCAGATGACTATGAAGAAGGAAGTAACAGAAGAATGGGAAAAGATATGGGATAAATAAATATAAGGAATAAGTAGCAAAAGAGAAGGAAGAATAAATAAAAGGAAAAGAGAAAGGTAGAAAACGATAAAATATGGAGGAGTGGAAGGAATAAAGAGAAGAATAAGAAGGAAAAAAAAAGAGAATGGAGAAGTGGAGGAAGATGAAGATTGCCTTTGAGGCCATCACATGGACAGTCACCGATTGCGCGAGTACGGCGCTCCGCTCGGTGACATGTTGGGTTTGGATAACCAGAGTTTTCTTTGAAACAAATTCTATCAACAAGAAACAGGCGGCCGTCCTGGAGGAGAAGAGATCAGATCCACTGCATGTGACATCAAAGACACAAAACCTGCCGAAGGCAAAACATCCACCTGATGGCACAGAGAAGGAATGCACAGCAGCCTCGTGAGTAAGCATCTGGAAAGCTGCTCATGTGCAGGAGGATACCAGATATCAGCTGTGAAAGCAATGATGGTGTGCAGAAGGATACCAAATATCAGCTGATATAGAAATGGGGGGGTGCAGGAGGATATCAGCTGTGATAGAAATGATAGTGTGCAGGAGGATACCAGTTATCAGCTGTGATAGAAATTATAGTGTGCAGGAGGATACCAGATATCAGCTGTGATAGAAATGATAGTGTGCAGGAGGATATCAGATATCAGCTGTGATAGAAATGGTGGTGTGCAGGAGTATACCAGATATCAGCTGTGATAAAAACGATGGTGTGCAGGATACCAGCTTTGATAGAAATGATGGTGTGCAGGACGATAGCAGATTACCAGCTGTGATAGATATGGTGGTGTGCAGGCGGATACCAGATATCAGCTGTGATAGAAATGATGGTGTGCAGGCGGATACCAGATATCAGCTGTGATAGAAATGATGGTGTGCAGGCGGATACCAGATATCAGCTGTGATAGAAATTATGGTGTGCGGGAGGATACCAGATATAATCTGTGATAGAAATGATGGTGTGCGGGAGGATAACAGATATCAGCTGTGATAGAAATGATGCTGTGCAGGAGGATACCAGATATCAGCTGTGATAGAAATGATGCTGTGCAGGAGGATACCAGATATCAGCTGTGATAGAAATGATGGTGTGCAGGAGGATACCAGATATCAGCTGTGATAGAAATGGTGGTGTGCAGGAGGATACCAGATATCAGCTGTGATAGAAATTATGGTGTGCAGGAGGATACCAGCTTTGATAGAAATGATGGTGTGCAGGACGATACCAGATATCAGCTGTGATAGATATGGTGGTGTGCAGGTGGATACCAGCTGTGATAGAAATGATGGTGTGCAGGCGGATACCAGATATCAGCTGTGATAGAAATTATTGTGTGCGGGAGGATACCAGATATCATCTGTGATAGAAATGATGGTGTGCGGGAGGATACCAGATATCAGCTGTGATAGAAATGATGCTGTGCAGGAGGATACCAGATATCAGCTGTGTTAGAAATGATGCTGTGCAGGAGGATACCAGATATCAGCTGTGATAGAAATGGTGGTGTGCAGGAGGATACCAGATATCAGCTGTGATAGAAATGATGGTGTGAGGGAGGATATCAGCTGTGATAGAAATGGTGGTGTGCAGGAGTATATCTGATATCAGCTGTGATAGAAATGGTGGTGTGCGGGAGGATACCAGATATCAGCTGTGATAGAAATGGTGGTGTGCAGGAGGATACCAGATATCAGCTGTGATAAAAATGATGGTGTGCGGGAGGATACCAGATATCAGCTGTGATAGAAATGGTGGTGTGCGGGAGGATACCAGATATCAGCTGTGATAAAAATGGTGGTGTGCAGGAGGATACCAGATATCAGCTGTGATAAAAAATGATGGTGTGCGGGAGGATACCAGATATCAGCTGTGATAGAAATGGTGGTGTGCGGGAGGATACCAGATATCAGCTGTGATAGAAATGGTAGTGTGCAGGAGGATACCAGATATCAGCTGTGATAAAAATGATGGTGTGCGGGAGGATACCAGATATCAGCTGTGATAGAAATGGTGGTGTGCGGGAGGATACCAGATATCAGCTGTGATAGAAATGGTGGTGTGCAGGAGGATACCAGATATCAGCTGTGATAAAAATGATGGTGTGCGGGAGGATACCAGATATCAGCTGTGATAGAAATGGTGGTGTGCGGGAGGATACCAGATATCAGCTGTGATAGAAATGGTGGTGTGCAGGAGGATACCAGATATCAGCTGTGATAAAAATGATGGTGTGCGGGAGGATACCAGATATCAGCTGTGATAGAAATGGTGGTGTGCGGGAGGATACCAGATATCAGCTGTGATAGAAATGGTAGTGTGCAGGAGGATACCAGATATCAGCTGTGATAAAAATGATGGTGTGCGGGAGGATACCAGATGTGATAGAAATGATGGTGTGCAGGAGGATACCAGATGTGATAGAAATGGTGGTGTGCAGGAGGATACCAGATATCAGCTGTGATAGAAATGATCCTGTAAGGGAGGATACCTGATATCAGGTGTGATAGAAATGGCGGTGTGCAGGAGGATACCAGATACCTGCCATGATATAAATGATGGAGTGCAGGAGGATACCAGATATCAGCTGTGATAGAAATGATGGTGTGCGGGAGGATACCAGATATCAGCTGTGATAGAAATTATGGTGTGCGGGAGGATACCAGATGTGATAGAAATGGTGGTGTGCAGGAGGATACCTGATATCAGCTGTGATAGAAATGATCCTGTGAGGGAGGATACCTGATATCAGCTGTGATAGAAATGGCGGTGTGCAGGAGGATACCAGATACCTGCCATGATATAAATGATGGAGTGCAGGAGGATACCAGATGTGATAGAAATGGCGGTGTGCAGGAGGATACCAGATACCTGCCATGATATAAATGGTGGAGTGCAGGAGGATACCAGATATCAGCTGTGATAGAAATGATGGTGTGAAGGAAGATACCAGGTATCCACTGATAGAAGCTGCGTAGGAGCCTCCTGGATGAAGACTTCAGTTGTCGTCACATCCACTCACACAAGCTAAAAAAGAAGCTAGAAGATGTCACCCACCATCGACCTGCTCCACATCATCTGCTGTAAACTACATTTTCTCTCTTTGGCAAGTGACAAGAAAATGTCACAAAACCAGGTGTAAACTGCTGAATGATCGTGGGCGATATGTGGCAGAAACATGCAGAATACAGTTTTATGTATTTTATATTATTTCTAGATATTTTTCCATTTCCAAATTTATTTGACCAGAGGAAAAATTATTACATTGGGTGGTGACACCGTTCTATATGGTCAGGGGTTGTCAGGAGTTACCTCCTTTATTTGACTTCACACCCCTCTATGACATTGCACAATATGGAGAGGAGTATTGGACCCGGCAACATTCATAGGCCTTAATATGAAGCTGGTTTTCCCCTTTGCTCCTCTAGGAAAGCTTTCTACACGCTTTTGGAGGGTGTCTTAGGGAATTTTTGCCCCTTCATCCAGAGGATCATTTGTGAGGTCAGACCCTGATGTTGGGGGAGAGGGCCGGGTTCTTGTGTCGGAAGAGGTTTAGGTCAGTTCTACCAGCCTCAGCCAAGTCTTTATGGAACCTGCTCTGTGCACTGGGGAGCAGTCATGGAGGAAGAGAAAAGGGCCATCCCCAAACTGTTCCCACAAAGTTGTTACGTTCTCCTGGCATTCACCAAACTCGTCAAACCGCAGATAGAGAAGCGTGATTGGTCACTGCACAGAAGATATATCCACCGCTCCAGAGTCCGGTGCTCTACACCGCTCCTTCCCACACAGAACGCTGGTATGCAGCGGTTATGGAAACCTATGCCATGAACCTCTTGGCACAGTTTTTGTACTGATGTTAATGGCAGGAGAGGTCTGGAATCTGCAGTTATGGAGTCATTGTAGTGTTGGTGACTATTATGGATTATGCTCCTCAGCACATGGGGACCCCCCTCTATAACTTTAGGTGTTTCCCACTTTTTGGCTGAGTTGCTGTGATTCATTCCACTTTATTCACAGGTGATAGTGGAATATCTAGGATGGACGACATGTCATTCTGTCACTAAAGTCTGTAAAGACGACTGCATGGCCAGGGCTGGATGTTATACACTGTGGTAATGGTAGACTACATGGCTAGATGATTGATGTTATACACTGTGGTAATGGTAGACTGCACGGCTAGAGGCTGGATGTTATACACTGTGGTAATGGTAGACTACATGGCTAGAGGCTGGATGTTATACACTGTGGTAATGGTAGACTGCATGGCTAGAGGCTGGATGTTATACACTGCGGTAATGGTAGACTGCATGGCTAAAGGCTGGATGTTATACACCTGTGGTAATGGTAGACTGCATGGCTAGAGGCTGGATGTTATACACTGTGGTAATGGTAGACTACATGGCTAGAGGCTGGATGTTATACACTGTGGTAATGGTAGACTACATGGCTAGAGGCTGGATGTTATACACTGTGCTAATGGTAGACTACATGGCTAGAGGCTGGATGTTATACACTGTGGTAATGGTAGACTGCATGGCTAGGGGCTGGATGTTATACACTGTGGTAATGTAGACTACATGGCTAGATGATGGATGTTATACACTGTGGTAATGGTAGACTGCACGGCTAGAGGCTGGATGTTATACACTGTGGTAATGGTAGACTACACGGCTAGAGGCTGGATGTTATACACTGTGGTAATGGTAGACTGCATGGCTAGAGGCTGGATGTTATACACTGCGGTAATGGTAGACTGCATGGCTAAAGGCTGGATGTTATACACCTGTGGTAATGGTAGACTGCATGGCTAGAGGCTGGATGTTATACACTGCGGTAATGGTAGACTGCATGGCTAGAGGCTGGATGTTATACACTGTGGTAATGGTAGACTACATGGCTAGAGGCTGGATGTTATACACTGTGGTAATGGTAGACTACATGGCTAGAGGCTGGATGTTATACACTGTGCTAATGGTAGACTACATGGCTAGAGGCTGGATGTTATACACTGTGGTAATGGTAGACTACACGGCTAGATGATGGATGTTATACACTGTGGTAATGGTAGACTGCACGGCTAGAGTCTGGATGTTATACACTGTGGTAATGGTAGACTGCATGGCTAGAGGCTGGATGTTATACACTGCGGTAATGGTAGACTGCACAGCTAGAGGCTGGATGTTATACACTGTGGTAATGGTAGACTGCACGGCTAGAGGCTGGATGTTATACACTGTGGTAATGGTAGACTACACAGCTAGAGGCTGGATGTTATACACTGTGGTAATGGTAGACTGCATGGCTAGAGGCTGGATGTTATACACTGCGGTAATGGTAGACTGCATGGCTAAAGGCTGGATGTTATACACCTGTGGTAATGGTAGACTGCATGGCTAGAGGCTGGATGTTATACACTGTGGTAATGGTAGACTGCATGGCTAGAGGCTGGATGTTATACACTGCGGTAATGGTAGACTGCATGGCTAAAGGCTGGATGTTATACACCTGTGGTAATGGTAGACTGCATGGCTAGAGGCTGGATGTTATACACTGTGGTAATGGTAGACTACATGGCTAGAGGCTGGATGTTATACACTGTGGTAATGGTAGACTACATGGCTAGAGGCTGGATGTTATACACTGTGCTAATGGTAGACTACATGGCTAGAGGCTGGATGTTATACACTGTGGTAATGGTAGACTGCATGGCTAGGGGCTGGATGTTATACACTGTGGTAATGGTAGACTACATGGCTAGATGATGGATGTTATACACTGTGGTAATGGTAGACTGCACGGCTAGAGGCTGGATGTTATACACTGTGGTAATGGTAGACTACACGGCTAGAGGCTGGATGTTATACACTGTGGTAATGGTAGACTGCATGGCTAGAGGCTGGATGTTATACACTGCGGTAATGGTAGACTGCATGGCTAAAGGCTGGATGTTATACACCTGTGGTAATGGTAGACTGCATGGCTAGAGGCTGGATGTTATACACTGTGGTAATGGTAGACTACATGGCTAGAGGCTGGATGTTATACACTGTGGTAATGGTAGACTACATGGCTAGAGGCTGGATGTTATACACTGTGCTAATGGTAGACTACATGGCTAGAGGCTGGATGTTATACACTGTGGTAATGGTAGACTACACGGCTAGATGATGGATGTTATACACTGTGGTAATGGTAGACTGCACGGCTAGAGTCTGGATGTTATACACTGTGGTAATGGTAGACTGCATGGCTAGAGGCTGGATGTTATACACTGCGGTAATGGTAGACTGCACAGCTAGAGGCTGGATGTTATACACTGTGGTAATGGTAGACTGCACGGCTAGAGGCTGGATGTTATACACTGTGGTAATGGTAGACTACACGGCTAGAGGCTGGATGTTATACACTGTGGTAATGGTAGACTGCATGGCTAGAGGCTGGATGTTATACACTGCGGTAATGGTAGACTGCATGGCTAAAGGCTGGATGTTATACACCTGTGGTAATGGTAGACTGCATGGCTAGAGGCTGGATGTTATACACTGTGGTAATGGTAGACTACATGGCTAGAGGCTGGATGTTATACACTGTGGTAATGGTAGACTACATGGCTAGAGGCTGGATGTTATACACTGTGCTAATGGTAGACTACATGGCTAGAGGCTGGATGTTATACACTGTGGTAATGGTAGACTACACGGCTAGATGATGGATGTTATACACTGTGGTAATGGTAGACTGCACGGCTAGAGGCTGGATGTTATACACTGTGGTAATGGTAGACTGCATGGCTAGAGGCTGGATGTTATACACTGTGGTAATGGTAGACTGCATGTCCAGGCCTGGATGATATACACTGTGGTAATGGTAGACTGCATGGCTAGAGGCTGGATGTTATACACTGTGATAATGGTAGACTGCACGGCTAGAGGCTGAATGTTATACACTGTGGTAATGGTAGACTGCATGTCCAGGCCTGGATGTTATACACTGTGGTAATGGCAGACTGCATGGCTAGAGGCTGGATGTTATACACCTGTGGTAATGGTAGACTGCATGACTAGAGGCTGGATGTTATACACCTGTGGTAATGGTAGACTGCATGTCCAGGCCTGGATGTTATACACTATGGTAATGGCGGACTGCATGGCTAGAGGCTGGATGTTATACACTGTGGTAATGGGACTCAATGACACACCTGAAGTCAATGATGAAGACGCAGACCGATACTGAAATACATGTGGTGCAGATACAGTAACAGGACATATAGAGAAGGTGGTCAAGAGTTAACCCTTTATATTGTTTCCCAATTTATTTACACTCACCTAAAGAATTATTAGTGCCCCCATACTAATACGGTGTTGGACCCCCTTTTGCCTTCAGAACTGCCTTAATTCTACGTGGCATTGATTCCACAAGGTGCTGATAGCATTCTTTAGAAATGTTGGCCCATATTGATAGGATAGCATCTTGCAGTTGATAGAGATTTGAGGGATGCACATCCAGGGCACGAAGCTCCCGTTCCACCACATCCCAAAGATGCTCTATTGGGTTGAGATCTGGTGACTGTGGGGCCATTTTAGTACAGTGAACTCATTGCCATGTTCAAGAAACCAATGTGAGATGATTGGAGCTTTGTGACATGGTGCATTATCCTGCTGGAAGTAGCCATCAGAGGATGGAGACATGTTCTCATTCTGTTTACCCCAAATTCGGACTCTACCATTTGAATGTCTCAACAGAAATCGAGACTCATCAGACCAGGCAACATTTTTCCAGTCTTCAACAGTCCAGTTTTGGTGAGCTCGTGCAAATTGTGGCCTCTTTTTCCTATTTGTAGTGGAGATGAGTGGTACCCGGTGGGGTCTTCTGCTGTTGTAGCCCATCCGCCTCACGGTTGTGCGTGTTGTGGCTTCACAAATGCTTTGCTGCAGACCTCGGTTGTAACGAGTGGTTATTTCAGCCAACGTTGCTCTTCTATCAGCTTGAATCAGTCGGCCCATTCTCCTCTGACCTCCAGCATCCACAAGGCATTTTCGCCCACAGGACGGCCGCATACTGGATGTTTTTCCCTTTTCACACTATTCTTTGTAAACCCTAGAAATGGTTGTGCGTGAAAATCCCAGTAACTGAGCAGATTGTGAAATACTCAGACCGGCCCGTCTGGCACCAACAACCATACCACGCTCAAAATGGCTTAAATCACCTTTCTTTCCCATTCTGACATTCAGTTTGGAGTTCAGGAGATTGTCTTGACCAGGACCACAACCCTAAATGCATCGAAGCAACTGCCATGTGATTGGTTGACTAGATAATTGCATCAATGAGAAATAGAACAGGTGTTCCTAATAATTCTTTAGGTGAGTGTATATTAATTTTATATCAACGAATCTGCAGACTTGAAGACAGTGTCATGTGATTCGTATCCTAGCTACTGATTGGCCAAGAGGATAAGGCGGCTTCATTGGAACAAGATGGTATACAGCAGGTATATGTGCAGCCACTGACATGGAGGAAGGTGCTGGGACCTTGTGGACACTTTGAGGCAGATATAGCCTCGCCTGCAGGCAGGAATACAAGGCATGCGACGCCGTCCACTCGCCCTGATGACCCCATGATGTTCCCACCACCTTCTTCTACTCCACTGCAGAACTGGTTCTTACCCACTGGCAGAAACTACCCCCAAACTGATAACCGAGCACAACTACAACTCCTAGCATGCTACCCAGCCACACATCCAGCGGGGTGTAATCCTTGTGGTTTCCTACTTTCTTCCTTGGTT
Organism: Bufo bufo; assembly: GCF_905171765.1. Taxonomy (NCBI): domain Eukaryota; kingdom Metazoa; phylum Chordata; class Amphibia; order Anura; family Bufonidae; genus Bufo; species Bufo bufo. The sequence goes on from NC_053396.1 coordinate 228,639,942, forward strand.
ATTCTTGAAGCTTCAAATTGAAGCAGAGACCACAGCCCCTCCCCCGCTGCCCCCCCAGCTAATACATTTTCATATAAGTAATGTATACATAATGGCGTTTTAATAGCGGCATGAACAGACAATTAATCAGGTAACTGCTGGTGAATGCCGCCCGCCGCCGTCACCTCCGCCGCCTCCATTAACCTCTTTATTGTTCACAGCGTGGCGCTAACGCGCTGCAATCTGTATCTTCACATTATGGCGGGAGACGTTACCTCAAACGGACCAGGATCTGACCTGAGATGTCTCCATGGCTTGGGTCGGACATTGAGACTCTCTGAAGATCCCGGCGACTTCTTCGTATGTCAGCTGCAGTCACCGCTCATATCTGTAGGGTAGAAGTGCACCGGGCCTCATGGCCTCCGAGCCGAGCCCGCGCTCCAGCCGTATACGGAAAGCACAGACGTCAATGAACTGGGTCAGTAACCCTCCAGAGGCCGGATCGGTACACTTACCCTCCAGAGGCCGGATCGGTATACTTACCCTCCAGAGGCTGGATCGGTGCACTTACCCTCCAGAGGCCGGATCGGTATACTTACCCTCCAGAGGCCGGATCGGTACACTTACCCTCCAGAGGCCGGATTGGTATACTTACCCTCCAGAGGCTGGATCGGTGCACTTACCCTCCAGAGGCCGGATCGGTATACTTACCCTCCAGAGGCCGGATCGGTACACTTACCCTCCAGAGGCCGGATTGGTATACTTACCCTCCAGAGGCCGGATCGGTACACTTACCCTCCAGAGGCCGGATCGGTACACTTACCCTCCAGAGGCTGGATCGGTGCACTTACCCTCCAGAGGCCGGATCGGTACACTTACCCTCCGCAGGCCGGATCGGTACACTTACCCTCCAGAGGCCGGATCGGTACACTTACCCTCCAGAGGCCGGATCGGTACACTTACCCTCCAGAGGCCGGATCGGTATACTTACCCTCCAGAGGCCGGATCGGTACACTTACCCTCCAGAGGCCGGATCGGTACACTTACCCTCCAGAGGCCGGATCGGTACACCTACCCTCCACAGACCGGATCGGTACACTTACCCTCCACAGACCGGATCGGTACACTTACCCTCCACAGACCGGATCGGTACACTTACCCTACACAGACCGGATCGGTACACTTACCCTCCACAGGCCGGATCGGTACACTTACCCTCCACAGGCCGGATCGGTCCACTTACCCTCCACAGGCCGGATCGGTACACTTACCCTCCACAGGCCGGATCGGTACACTTACCCTCCACAGGCCGGATCGGTACACTTACCCTCCACAGGCCGGATCGGTACACTTACCCTCCAGAGGCCGGATTGGTATACTTACCCTCCAGAGGCCGGATCGGTACACTTACCCTCCAGAGGCCGGATCGGTACACTTACCCTCCACAGGCCGGATCGGTCCACTTACCCTCCACAGGCCGGATCGGTACACTTACCCTCCACAGGCCGGATCGGTACACTTACCCTCCACAGGCCGGATCGGTACACTTACCCTCCACAGGCCGGATCGGTACACTTACCCTCCACAGGCCGGATCGGTACACTTACCCTCCACAGACCGGATCGGTATACTTACCCTCCGCAGACCGGATCGGTATACTTACCCTCCACAGACCGGATCGGTATACTTACCCTCCACAGGCCGGATCGGTACACTTACCATACACAGACCGGATCGGTGCACTTACCCTCCACAGGCCGGATCGGTACACTTACCCTCCACAGGCCGGATCGGTACACTTACCCTCCACAGGCCGGATCGGTACACTTACCCTCCACAGGCCGGATCGGTACACTTACCCTCCACAGGCCGGATCGGTACACTTACCTTCTATATACCGGATCAGTACACTTACCTTCTATATACCGGATCAGTACACTTACCTTCTATATACCGGATCAGTACACTTACCTTCTATATACCGGATCAGTACACTTACCTTCTATATACCGGATCAGTACACTTACCTTCTATATACCGGATCAGTACACTTACCTTCTATATACCGGATCAGTACACTTACCTTCTATATACCGGATCAGCACACTTACCTTCTATATACCGGATCAGCACACTTACCTTCTATATACCGGATCAGAACACTTACCTTCTATATACCGGATCAGCACACTTACCTTCTATATACCGGATCAGTACACTTACCTTCTATATACCGGATCAGTACACTTACCTTCTATATACCGGATCAGTACACTTACCTTCTATATACCGGATCAGTACACTTACCTTCTATATACCGGATCAGTACACTTACCTTCTATATACCGGATCAGTACACTTACCTTCTATATACCGGATCAGTACACTTACCTTCTATATACCGGATCAGTACACCTACCTTCTATATACCGGATCAGTACACTTACCTTCTATATACCGGATCAGTACACTTACCTTCTATATACCGGATCAGTACACCTACCTTCTATATACCGGATCAGTACACTTACCTTCTATATACCGAATCACTTACCTCCAGGAGTCCTCGTGCGTCTCCTGATGCAGTTTTACCAGATGATGTTAATATTTAACTCTTGGTTTTTCTGACCTTTTCCAGAGGAAAGAAAAAGTCATTGGAGGTCACGGCTTGAAAGCCATAAAACCAGTGGAAGTTATTATTATTAGACTAGCAGAAAAGGAAAGAATAACCCCCGGAGAATGCAATGCGAGTGAGTGGAGACTGACACAGTGTAAACTGCACACTGATCACACAAGCTGGTATATGTAGAGGTCACATTAATACTGGGTCGTATCTCCCTTTGCTGTCATACAGGCTGCCCCTCTGGCATGCTAGTGGTCAAACAGATGATGGATATCCTCCTTTGGTAGCGGTCATACAGATGCTGGATATTCTCCTGTGGTGGCGGTCATACAGATGCTGGATATCCTCCTGTGATGGCGGTCATACAGATGCTGGATATCCTCCTGTTGTAGCAGCCATACAGATGCTGGATATCCTCCTGTGGTATCAGTCATACAGATGCTGGATATCCTCCTGTGGTAGGGGTCATACAGATGCTGGATATCCTCCTGTGGTAGCAGTCATACAGATGCTGGATATCCTCCTGTGGTATGGGTCATACAGATGCCGGATATCCTCCTGTGGTAGCAGTCATACAGATGCTGGATATCCTCCTGTTGTAGCGGTCATACAGATGCTAGATATCCTCCTGTGGTGGCGGTCATACAGATGCTGGATATCCTCCTGTTGTAGCGGTCATACAGATGCTAGATATCCTCCTGTGGTGGCGGTCATACAGATGCTGGATATCCTCCTGTGGTAGCAGTCATACAGATGGTGGATATCCTCCTGTGGTGGCGGTCATATAGATGCTGGATATCCTCCTGGGGTGGCAGTTATACAGATGCTGGATATCCTCCTGTGGTGGCAGTTATACAGATGCTAGATATCCTCCTGTGGTGGCGGTCATACAGATGCTGGATATCCTCCTGTTGTAGCGGTCATACAGATACTGGATATCCTCCTGTGGTAGCAGTTATACAGATGCTGGATATCCTCCTGGGGTGGCAGTAATTCAGATGCTGGATATCCTCCTGTGGTGGCGGTCATACAGATACTGGATATCCTCCTGTGTTAACAGTCATACAGATGGTGGATATCCTCCTTTGGCGGCGGTTATACAGATGCTGGATATCCTCCTGTGGTGGTGGTCATACAGATGCTGGATATCCTCCTGTGGTGGTGGTCATACAGATGCTGGATATCCTCCTGTGGTGGCGGTCATACAGATGCTGGATATCCTCCTGTGGTAACAGTCATACAGATGGTGGATATCCTCCTTTGGCGGCGGTTATACAGATGCTGGATATCTTCTTGTGGTTATTCCAAACTCTTCCATCTTGGAGCCATAGTTCAGACAAGGTGGTTGTCAGCTGTTGTACATGGGAGATCTTTTGACCCATCCAGTACCAGGCATTCTTGATAGCGGAGAGATCTGTTGATGGAGCTGGGAAGGGTCTCCTGAGTCAAAAAAGTAGGACTGGATCCACAATGTCCTGAGCATACTGAAGGCTGGTCAATGTTCCCTCCATGAATACCAGTCGAGAATGGCCATGGTAGATAATGGCGCCCCCCCACCATGACACCCGCTGCTGGCCCTGTCATCTCTTCTTATACAGAGACCTTGGCATGCACTTGTCTTGGCCATCCAGAACCTTCTCTACATGTGTGAACACCCTCCTCTGACCACTATCCACACCACTGATGCACCACAGAAACTTCACATCCAACTCTATGCAAGATTTGATGGATGGACAATTCAGCTTCTCAAAGTCCCAGTATTCAGCCCTTTTTAAAATCCGATAATTCCACAAATAGTGCATGGCTTCATCTGGCAGCTGAGATATCCCTTCAACAGCTGCCAATCAACAGTGCAGACAAAAACCCATAACAGTGCTGCCAGACAAAAACCACAGCAACAGTGCTGCCAGACAAAAACCACAGCAACAGTGCTGCCCAAAAAAAAAAAATTCACATTGTTGCCAAACAAAAAAACAACAGTGCTGCCAAACAAAAATATGCAGCAACCAGGCTGCCAGACTAAAAACTACAACAATGCTGCCAGACAAAAAAAAACACATCAACAGTGCTGTCAAATAAAAAACTACAGCAACAATGCTGCCAGACAAAAAAAACACAGCAACAGTGCTGCCAGACTACAAACCATAACAGTGCTGCCAAACAAAAAACTACACCAACAGTGCTTCCAAACAGTAAACTACGGCAACAGTTCTGCCAGACTAAAAACTACAACAATGCTACCAGACAAAAAAAACCACAGCAACAGTGCTGCCAAATAAAAAACTACAGCAACAGTGCTGCCAGAATAAAAACCACAACAGTGCTGCAAAACAAAAAACTACAGCAACAGTGCTTCCAAACAGTAAACTACGGCAACAGTGCTGCAAGACTAAAAAACTACAGCAACAGTGCTGCCAAACAATAAACTACAGCAACAGTGCTGCCAGACTAAAAAAACACAACAGTGCTGCCAAATAAAAAACTACAGCAACAGTGCTGCCAAATAATAAACTACGGCAACAGTGCTGCCAGACTGATAAACATACCAGTGCCGCCAAACAAAAAACTACAGCAACAGTGCTGCCATACTAAAAACCACAACAGTGCTGCCAAATAATAAACTACGGCAACAGTGCTGCCAGACTAATAAACATACCAGTGCTGCCAAACAAAAAACTACAGCAACAGTGCTGCCATACTAAAAACCAAAACAGTGTTGCCAGACCAAAAACCATAGCAACAGTCCTGCCAGACTAAAAACCACAACAATGCTGCCAAACAATAAACTACGGCAACAGTGCTGCCAGACTAAAAAACACAACAGTGCTGCCAAACAAAAAACTACAACAACAGTGCTGCCAAACAAAAAACTACAGCAACAGTGCTGCCAGCCTAAAAAACACAACAGTGTTGCCAAACTAAAAACTACAACAGTGTTGCCAGACCAAAAACCATAGCAACAGTGCTGCCAGACTAAAAACCACAACAGTGTTGACAAACTAAAAACCACAACAGTGCTGCCAAACAAAAACACTACAGAAACAGTGCTGCCAGACCAAAAGAAAGTCTGTAGAGCATCGCCATATTGTAAAGTAGGCTTTTTATCTTCGCTCTTTCTAGGTGTGCTTTATTCATTTTTTGGCAGTGCTTCAGATCACTGCAGCATTTGAGGGGATTTTTGTTCGGGTGACACTTTGCGACACTGGAACACATGAGACTTGTACTGCTGTGGTTTGTAATAAACATTTTGTCCTAAAAACTGGGCCATCGTGTGGAAGGGGGACAATTCTGCGATAACCTGGCCGTTCCTGCTCGTCAGTGGGATTTTATGTGTAGTAGTGCGAATCCAGAGACCAGGGCCGTCTTTAATATTGATTGGACCCTGGGTAAAAATGTACTTGGCCCCCTGGATCCCGCCTTCCCACACCTTAGCAGGCAATCATGCCCTCCACCACAACACACACACAAAAAATCCACACCCCTGGTAGAGTCCAGTGAATGACTGTAAATACCTCCAGTTCTGAAGACTCCAGCGGCTCAGGATCAGTGCTCTGGGCAGCTGGGCTCAGGCTGGAAGTGGGCACCGCTCTGCAGGAAGGAGACCGGGGCTCGGCTCACCCTAGTCTTACAGTGCACCCCAGCACCCCACAGTATGCAGTATAGCACCCTATAGTATACAGCACCACACAGTATGCAGTATAGCACCCTATAGTATACAGCACCACACAGTATGCAGTATAGCACCCTATAGTATACAGCACCACACAGTATGCAGTATAGCACCCTATAGTATACAGCACCACACAGTATGCAGTATAGCACCCTATAGTATACAGCACCACACAGTATGCAGTATAGCACCCTATAGTATACAGCACCACACAGTATGCAGTATAGCACCCTATAGTTTACAGCAACCCACAGTATGCAGTATAGCACCCTATAGTATACAGCACCACACAGTATGCAGTATAGCACCCCACACTATACAGTACCCCACAGTATTAGTAGAGCAGTATAGCAGCCCACAGTATACAGCACCCCACAGTATACAGTAGAGCAGTATAGCACCTCACCGTATACAGCACCCCAAACTATACACGATACAGCACCCCACACTATACAGCCCCCCACACTATACAGTACAGCAGTATAGCACTCCACAATATACAGCCCCCACAGTATACAGGCCCCCACACTATACAGCACCCCATATACAGTAGTTTACAGTATATTAGCATAACAGCCCCTGTCACCTTTTTCTGATGTAATCTTCACAAAGAAAGCTCCACAGTTAAGGCAAACTTTTACAGCAACACTCCTGGTAGGACCTTGATGACCTCATAGCTATGTGACCAGTAATATTGCTAGGTTACTGGTCACATGATGATGATGTCATCTAAGGTCCTAGAGAATTACAGCTCTCACAGTACGCTGCCTGGAGTGTAGGCAGGCAGTTATGGCAGCACCCCCTGTGTAGCTGACAGCCTGACACCCGGGGCAGTGGTTAGCAGGGCTCAAGAGGCAGCTGTCACGGATGTTGTAGGGGAGAACACCAAAAGACAACAAGACGGAAGGGAAAAGACACTAGGCCTCGCCACTAGGGAAGGAAAAGGGTCACCACCTATGAAACCCTGCTCCTGGCCCTAACTCCTATCCGTATGGGCACCTCTCGATGGTAGAGATGCCCATACACAGGAACCTAGAAAACCCTGGTTGCCCTCAGATGCCCTAGACTTATGACAGGGCAGAGACAACCCGCTCCTTCCCTGGTGAAGGAATCAGCATCTCACTGAGGCCTAGTAAACAACAGAGGGGGGGGGGGGGGGGATACAAAACACAACAAGCGGAACACTTAACTTCTAAGGATGATGGAGGATGGATAATGGATGATCAGGACTTCAACTAGAACCACACTCCAGCTCTTCCAACACAAAATGAAGCTATCCAGAGCAAGGAGTGATGGGTGGAGTCAGACTAAATAGGGGGAGGTAAAGGTCACATGATCCACACCTGAACAGGAGGTGTGGACATACCAGCAACACACAGACAAGGTGAAACCAAAAGAGGCTGTCAGATCACTCATGAGCAGATAATCTTTCAGATCTTCTCAAACCTGTCACCGGTGTGACAGCAGCTGCCTTGGGCCCCCCAGGAGCAACTGGGCCCGGGGAAGCTGCCCCTTTTGCCCCTTGTTAGAGACGGCCCTGCCAGAAACACAAGGACAGTTTTTTTGCGTCTTTAAAGGAAACCTGTCATCACTTTCTAAGCCTATTTATCCACTCACTTTTCTATCAATACTTTTTAATGCATTAATAATGTTATTAAAATCAATTCTGAATGAACTATCAGTTGAGAGAAAAACCTAAAACAAATGTTCCCGCCATATATGTGAATGCACCTGAGATGAGTCCTGTCTCCTCCTTGCTTCAGAGAAGAGTCCAGCGTTCCCTGACTCTCGGAGAGCAGCCACGCCCACAAACGAATAAGACACACCCTCTACGATTGCTCATCTCCACCCCTTCTCTTCCAAGTCTCGCAGCTGCGCAGTATACATTATATGATCAGTGTGAGTTGAGGAGTAGTGTTGATCGCGAATATTCTAATTGCAAATTTTTATCGCGAATATCGCCACTTCAAGAATTCGTGAAGATGTAGAATATAGTGATATATCTTCGTATTCGCAAATATTCTAGATTTGTTTTCATCAGTGAGTGAGGTGACTGGGTCTGCACATGCGCGGGATTTAAGACGTGAGTTCGGGAGGAGGGTAGGATCTTTAGATTCTGTCACTCTTATAACGGGAGGTGGGGTTAGGAATGAGAAGTAATGAAGTCAGCAAAAGTGGACTGTAAAAGAAGTACCTGGAGGTGAAAACCCTAGGATGATTAGGGTGGGGGAGAACTATCTCAGAATGCCGATGATTCCTAAAAACCGGTGACAGGTTCCCATTAACCCCTTAGGGACGCATGACGTACCGGTACGGCATGTTTCCCGAGTCCTTAAGTACACATGACGTACCGGTACGTCATGTGTTGTTCAGATCACCGGCGGGCGGTGATCGGAACAAGGTGCCTGCTAAAGTCATTGAGCAGGCACCTCGGCTAAATGCGCGGGGGGGTCCCGTGACAGTTCAATTCAGACCTGCGGTTTGCGGCTTTTACCTGGTGCGGCGGCGGCGGCGGTGGTGCCATCGGGTCCCCATGGGGCTGTGGGGGGGACCCGATGGCATGGAAGGCAGCGCGATGCCTAAGGAAGGTATCCTGCTGCCTTCCGGTGACGAGCCTGTGAGATCCAGCCCCCTGGATCACACAGTATTACTCATACAGCCAATGCATTCCACTACAGAAGTATTGGAATGCATTGCAAAGGATTGGACCCCCAAAAGTTCAAGTCCCAAAGTGGGCCAAAAAATAAAGTGAAAAAAAAAGTTGAAAAAATTTCCCCCCCCAAAAAATTAAAAGTTTCAAGTATAAATGAACAAAAACGTAATTTTTCCCAAATAAAGTTAAAAAAAATTGGTAAAAAATAGGGGGGGGGGGGAAGTATACATATTAGGTATCGCCGCGTTCGTATAGACCAGCTCTATAAAAATATCACATGACCTAACCCCTCAGATGAACACCGTAAAAAATAAAAACTGTACTAAATAAACCATTTTTTGTCACCTTAGATCACAAAAAGTGTAATAGCAAGCGATCAAAAAGTCATATGCACCCCAAAATAGTGCCAATCAAACCATCATCTCATCCCGCAAAAAATTAGACCCTACCCAAGGTAATCGCCCAAAAACTGAAAAAACTATGGCTCTCAGAATATGGAGACACTAAAACATGTTTTTTTTTGTTGATTAAAAAATTATATTATTGTGTAAAACTTACATAAATATTTTTTTTTTATACATATTAGGTATCGCCGCGTCCGTATCGACCGGCTTTATAAAAATATCACATGACCAAACCCCTCAGATGAACATCGTAAAAAATAAAAAATAAAAACTGTGCTAAATAAACAATTTTTTGTTACCTTACATCACAAAAAGTGTAATAGCAAGCGAATAAAAACGTCATATGCAACCCAAAATAGTGCCAATCAAACCGTCATCTCATCCCGCAAAAAATTAGACCCTAACTAAGATAATCGCCCAAAAACTGAAAAAACTATGGCTCTCAGAATATGGAGACACTAAAACATGATTTATTTATTTTTTTTAATAATATTATTGTGTAAAACTTACATAAATAATTTTTTTTTATACATATTAGGTATCGCCACGTCCGTATCGACCGGCTTTATAAAAATATCACATGATCTAACTCCTCAGATGAACACCGTAAAAATGTTTAAATAAAAACTGTGCTAAATAAACCATTTTTTGTCACCTTACATCACAAAAAGTGTAATAGCAAGCGATCAAAAAGTCACACGCACCCCAAAATAGTGCCAATAAAACCGTCATCTCATCCCGCAGAAATCATACCCTACCCAAGGTAATCGCACAAAAACTGAAAAAATTATGGCTCTCAGACTATGGAAACACTAAAACATGATTTTTTTTGCTTCAAAAATGAAATCATTGTGTAAAACTTACATAAATAAAAAAAAAGTATACATATTAGGTATCGCCGCGTCCGTGACAACCTGCTCTATAAAAATATCACATGATCTAACCTGTCAGATGAATGTTGTAAATAAGAAAAAATAAAAACGGTGCCAAAACAGCTATTTCTTGTTACCTTGCCTCACAAAAAGTGCAATATAGAGCAACCAAAAATCATATGTACCCTAAACTAGTACCAACAATACTGCCACCCTATCCCGTAGTTTCTAAAATGGGGCCACTTTTTTGGAGTTTCTACTCTAGGGGTGCATCAGGGGGTCTTCAAATGGGACATGGTGTAAATAAACCAGTCCAGCAAAATCTGCCTTCCAAAAACCGTATGGCATTCCTTTTCTTCTGCGCCCTGCCGTGTGCCCGTACAGCGGTTTACGACCACATATGGGGTGTTTCTGTAAACTACAGAATCAGGGCCATAAATATTGAGTTTTGTTTGGCTGTTAACCCTTGCTTTGTTACTGGAAAAAATGGATTAAAATGGAAAATTTGCCCAAAAATTGAAATTCTGAAATTTCATCTCCATTTGCCAATAACTCTTGTGGAACACCTAAAGCAGGCATCCTCAAACTGCGGCCCTCCAGATGTTGCAAAACTACAACTCCCAGCATGCCCGAACAGCTTACAGGTATCAGACTACAGCAGGGCATTGTGGGAGTTGTAGTTTTACAACAGCTGGAGGGCCGCAGTTTGAGGATGCCTGACCTAAGGGTTAACGACATTTGTAAAATCAGTTTTGAATACCTTGAGGGGTGTAGTTTCTTAGATGGGGTCACTTTTATGGAGTTTCTACTCTAGGGTTGCATCAGGGGGGCTTCAAATGGGACATGGTGTCAAAAAAACCAGTCCAGCAAAATCTGCCTTCCAAAAACCGTATGGCATTCCTTTCCTTCTGCGCCCTGCCATGTGCCCGTACAGCTGTTTACGACCACATTTGAGGTGTTTCTGTAAACTACAGAATCAGGGCCATAAATATTGAGTTTTGTTTTGCTGTTAACCCTTGCTTTGTAACTGGAAAAAAATTATTAAAATGGAAAATCTGCCAAAAAAGGGAAATTTTGAAATTGTATCTCTATTTTCCATTAATTCTTGTGGAACAGCTAAAGGGTTAACAAAGTTTGTAAAATCAGTTTTGCATATCTTGAGGGGTGTAGTTTATAGAATGGGGTCATTTTTGGGTGGTTTCTATTATGTAAGCCTCGCAAAGTGACTTCAGACCTGAACTGGTCCCTAAAAATTGGGTTTTTGAAAATTTCTGAAAAATTTGAAGATTTGCTTCTAAACTTCTAAGCCTTGTAACATCCCCAAAAAATAAAATATCATTCCCAAAATGATCCAAACATGAAGTACACATATGGGGAATGTAAAGTAATAACTATTTTTGGAGGTATTACTATGTATTATAGAAGTAGAGAAATTGAAACTTGGAAATTTGCAATAAAAAAAATAATTGGTAAATTTGGTATTTTTTTATAAATAAAAATGTTTTTTTTTTACTTCATTTTACCAGTGTCATGAAGTACAATATGTGACGAAAAAACAATCTCAGAATGGCCTGGATAAGTCAAAGCGTTTTAAAGTTATCAGCACTTAAAGTGACACTGGTCAGATTTGCAAAAAATGGCCAAGTCCAGAAGGTGAAATAGGGCCGAGTCCTTAAAGGGACACTGACAGGGCCAATAAGCATATTGAGGTATATATATGGCAGTACAGGTCTTATAATGGGTATTACAATCATCTAAGTATCCCCCCTGTCCACATTATACATACAGTAAACTTAAGTTTTATAACCTGCTCCAACGGTCTTCAATCTGCCCAAGGGGCGGCGTTTCACCTCTCTTGCGCCCAGCCAGCCTCCCTCAACTGCCGCTTTGAAGCGCCGCCCAGCTCATGAATATTCAGTTTGCTGGGCGGCTTCTGCGGTCCCCGCTCTGAAGCGCTGCGCTTAACAGTGCCCTGCGCATGCGCCGGATCTTGTGAAGTCGGGGACAGTAAGCGCCGCCCAGCGAAGTGAATATTGATGAGCTGGGCGGCGCTTACTGTACCGGACTTCACAAGATCCGGCGCATGCGCCGGGCACTGTTAAGTGCAGCGCTTCAGAGCGGGGACCGCAGAAGCCGCCCAGCAAACTGAATATTCACGGCAGTTGGGGGAGGCTGGCTGGGCGCAAGAGAGGTGAAACGCCGCCCCTTGGGCAGATTGAAGACCGTTGGAGCAGGTTATAAAACTTAAGTTTACTGTATGTATAATGTGGACAGGGGGGATACTTAGATGATTGTAATACCCATTATAAGACCTGTACTGCCATATATATACCTCAATATGCTTATTGGCCCTGTCAGTGTCCCTTTAAGTCACTTCCCATCCGGGCCATTTGCCCCCTTCCTGACCAGGCCTAATTTTGCAAATCTGACATATCTCACTTTATGTGGTAATAACTTTGGAACGCTTTTACTTATCCCGGCCATTCAGAGATTGTTTTCTCGTGACACATTTTACTTCATGCTAGTCATAAATTTGAGTCAATATATTTCACCTTTATTTATGAAAAAATCCAAAATTGACCCAAAATGTAAAGAAATTCGCAATTTTGAAAATTTCTATTTCTCTGCTTTTAAAACAGAAAGTGATACCTCATAAAATATTTATTATTTAACATTCCCCATATGTCTACTTTATGTTGGCATCATTTTGGAAATGTCATTTTATTTTTTTAGGACGTTAGAAGGTTTAGAAGTTTAGAAGCAATTCTTAAAATTTTTAAGAAAATTGCCAAAACCCACTTTTTAAGGACCAGTTCAGGTCTGAAGTCACTTTGTGGGGCCTACATAGTGGATACCCCCATAAATGACCCCATAGTAGAAACTACACCACTCAAGTTACTTAAAACCGATTTTACAAACTTTGTTAACCCTTTATGCGTTCCGCAAGAATTAAAGAAAAATTAATATCAAATTTTTAAATTTCACTTTTTTGACAGATTTTCCATTTTAATCCAATTTTTTTCTTTCACACATCGATGGTTAACAGCCAAACAAAACTCATATTTATTACCCACATTCTGCGGTTTACAGAAACACCCCACATGTGGTCATAAACTGCTGTTTGGGCACACGGCCGGGCGCAGAAGAAAAGGAGCGCCACATGGTTTTTAGATGCCATGTCCCATTTGAAGCCCCCTGATGCACCCTTACAGTAGAAACTCCCAAGAAGTGACCCCATTTTGGAAACTAGGGGATAAGGTGCCAGTTTTATTGGTACTATTTTTGGGTACATATGATTTTTTGATCATTCATTGTAACACTTTATGGGGCAAGGTGACCAAAAAATTTGTTGTTTTAGCACAGTTTTTATTTATTTATTTTTACAGCGTTCACCTGAGGGGTTCGGTCAAGTGACATTTTTATAGAGCAGATCGTTACAAACGTGGCGATACCTAATATGTATACTTTTTCTTGTTTGATTAAGTTTTACACAATAATAGCATTTTTGAAACAAAAAAAATATGTTTTAATGTGTCCATGTTCTGAGAGCTATAGTTTTTTTTACTTTTTGAGCAATTTTCTTATTTAGGGGCTCATTTTTTCCAAGATGAGGTGACGGTTTTATTGGTACTATTTTGTGGGACATACGCCTTTTTGATCACTTGGTGTTGCACTTTTTGTGATGTAAGGTGCGTTTTTTGACACATTTTCTTTTTTTTTTACGGTGTTCACCCGAGGGGTTAGATCATGTAATATTTTTATAGAGCTGGTTGGTACGGACGTGGCGATACCTAATATGTATACTTTTTTCTATTTATTTCACTTTAACACAATAATAGCATTTTTGAAACAAAAAAAATGATGTTTTAGTGTCTCAGTGTTCTGAGAGCTATAGTTTTTTATTTTTTTTATTTTACACTTTTCGTCTCCCATAAGGTCATACTAGACCTCTGGGGGACATTTAACTTCACTTTTTTTTTTTTACTGTTGATTTCTCCTGTAACTGGGGCATAGTAGCCCCAGTTACAGGAGAAATACACCCCCCAGAGAGGCCGTACAGCAGTATACAGCGCTGTACAGCCTCAGTGCAGGGCTGACATAGGAGCCCCAGTTACAGGAGAAATACACCCCCCAGAGAGGCCGTACAGCAGTATACAGCGCTGTACAGCCTCAGTGCAGGGCTGACATAGGAGCCCCAGTTACAGGAGAAATACACCCCCCAGAGAGGCTGTACAGCAGTATACAGCGCTGTACAGCCTCAGTGCAGGGCTGACATAGGAGCCCCAGTTACAGGAGAAATACACCCCCCAGAGAGGCTGTACAGCAGTATACAGCGCTGTACAGCCTCAGTGCAGGGCTGACATAGGAGCCCCAGTTACAGGAGAAATACACCCCCCAGAGAGGCTGTACAGCAGTATACAGCGCTGTACAGCCTCAGTGCAGGGCTGACATAGGAGCCCCAGTTACAGGAGAAATACACCCCCCAGAGAGGCTGTACAGCAGTATACAGCGCTGTACAGCCTCAGTGCAGGGCTGACATAGGAGCCCCAGTTACAGGGGAAATACACCCCCCAGAGAGGCTGTACAGCAGTATACAGCGCTGTACAGCCTCAGTGCAGGGCTGACATAGGAGCCCCAGTTACAGGAGAAATACACCCCCAGAGAGGCTGTACAGCAGTATACAGCGCTGTACAGCCTCAGTGCAGGGCTGACATAGGAGCCCCAGTTACAGGAGAAATACACCCCCCAGAGAGGCCGTACAGCAGTATACAGCGCTGTACAGCCTCAGTGCAGGGCTGACATAGGAGCCCCAGTTACAGGAGAAATACTCCCCCCAGAGAGGCTGTACAGCAGTATACAGCGCTGTACAGCCTCAGTGCAGGGCTGACATAGTAGCCCCAGTTACAGGAGAAATACACCCCCCAGAGAGGCTGTACAGCAGTATACAGCGCTGTACAGCCTCAGTGCAGGGCTGACATAGTAGCCCCAGTTACAGGGGAAATACACCCCCAGAGAGGCTGTACAGCAGTATACAGCGCTGTACAGCCTCAGTGCAGGGCTGACATAGGAGCCCCAGTTACAGGAGAAATACTCCCCCCAGAGAGGCCGTACAGCAGTATACAGCGCTGTACAGCCTCAGTGCAGGGCTGACATAGGAGCCCAAGTTACAGGAGAAATACACCCCCCAGAGAGGCTGTACAGCAGTATACAGCGCTGTACAGCCTCAGTGCAGGGCTGACATAGTAGCCCCAGTTACAGGAGAAATACACCCCCCAGAGAGGCCGTACAGCAGTATACAGCGCTGTACAGCCTCAGTGCAGGGCTGATATAGTAGCCCCAGTTACAGGAGAAATACACCCCCCAGAGAGGCTGTACAGCAGTATACAGCGCTGTACAGCCTCAGTGCAGGGCTGACATAGGAGCCACAGTAACAGGAGAAATACACCCCCCAGAGAGGCTGTACAGCAGTATACAGCGCTGTACAGCCTCAGTGCAGGGCTGACATAGGAGCCCCAGTTACAGGGGAAATGCACCCCCCAGAGAGGCTGTACAGCAGTATACAGCGCTGTACAGCCTCAGTGCAGGGCTGACATAGGAGCCCCAGTTACAGGGGAAATACACCCCCCAGAGAGGCTGTACAGCAGTATACAGCGCTGTACAGCCTCAGTGCAGGGCTGACATAGGAGCCCCAGTTACAGGAGAAATACACCCCCCAGAGAGGCCGTACAGCAGTTTACAGCGCTGTACAGCCTCAGTGCAGGGCTGACATAGTAGCCCCAGTTACAGGAGAAATACACCCCCCAGAGAGGCTGTACAGCAGTATACAGCGCTGTACAGCCTCAGTGCAGGGCTGACATAGGAGCCCCAGTTACAGGGGAAATACACCCCCCAGAGAGGCTGTACAGCAGTATACAGTGCTGTACAGCCTCAGTGCAGGGCTGACATAGGAGCCCCAGTTACAGGAGAAATACACCCCCCAGAGAGGCCGTACAGCAGTATACAGCGCTGTACAGCCTCAGTGCAGGGCTGACATAGGAGCCCCAGTTACAGGAGAAATACACCCCCCAGAGAGGCCGTACAGCAGTATACAGCGCTGTACAGCCTCAGTGCAGGGCTGACATAGTAGCCCCAGTTACAGGAGAAATACACCCCCCAGAGAGGCTGTACAGCAGTATACAGCGCTGTACAGCCTCAGTGCAGGGCTGACATAGGAGCCCCAGTTACAGGGGAAATGCACCCCCCAGAGAGGCTGTACAGCAGTATACAGCGCTGTACAGCCTCAGTGCAGGGCTGACATAGGAGCCCCAGTTACAGGGGAAATACACCCCCCAGAGAGGCCGTACAGCAGTATACAGCGCTGTACAGCCTCAGTGCAGGGCTGACATAGGAGCCCCAGTTACAGGAGAAATACACCCCCCAGAGAGGCCGTACAGCAGTATACAGCGCTGTACAGCCTCAGTGCAGGGCTGACATAGGAGCCCCAGTTACAGGAGAAATACACCTCCCAGAGAGGCTGTACAGCAGTATACAGCGCTGTACAGCCTCAGTGCAGGGCTGACATAGGAGCCCCAGTTACAGGAGAAATACACCCCCCAGAGAGGCTGTACAGCAGTATACAGCGCTGTACAGCCTCAGTGCAGGGCTGACATAGGAGCACTAGTTACAGGAGAAATACTCCCCCGAGAGAGGCCGTACAGCAGTATACAGCACTGTACAGCCTCAGTGCAGGACTGACATAGGAGCCCCAGTTACAGGGGAAATACACCCCCCAGAGAGGCTGTACAGCAGTATACAGCGCTGTACAGCCTCAGTGCAGGGCTGACATAGGAGCCCCAGTTACAGGAGAAATACACCCCCAAGAGAGGCTGTACAGCAGTATACAGCGCTGTACAGCCTCAGTGCAGGGCTGACATAGGAGCCCCAGTTACAGGAGAAATACACCCCCCAGAGAGGCTGTACAGCAGTATACAGCGCTGTACAGCCTCAGTGCAGGGCTGACATAGGAGCCCCAGTTACAGGAGAAATACACCCCCCAGAGAGGCCGTACAGCAGTATACAGCACTGTACAGCCTCAGTGCAGGGCTGATATAGTAGCTCCAGTTACAGGAGAAATACACCCCCCAGAGAGGCTGTACAGCAGTATACAGCGCTGTACAGCCTCAGTGCAGGGCTGACATAGTAGCCCCAGTTACAGGAGAAATACTCCCCCCAGAGAGAATGTACAGCAGTATACAGCGCTGTACAGCCTCAGTGCAGGGCTGACATAGGAGCCCCAGTTACAGGAGAAATACACCCCCCAGAGAGGCTGTACAGCAGTATACAGCGCTGTACAGCCTCAGTGCAGGGCTGACATAGGAGCCCCAGTTATAGGGGAAATACACCCCCCAGAGAGGCTGTACAGCAGTATACAGCACTGTACAGCCTCAGTGCAGGGCTGACATAGGAGCCCCAGTTACAGGAGAAATACACCCCCCAGAGAGGCTGTACAGCAGTATACAGCACTGTACAGCCTCAGTGCAGGGCTGACATAGTAGCCCCAGTTACAGGAGAAATACACCCCCCAGAGAGGCTGTACAGCAGTATACAGCGCTGTACAGCCTCAGTGTAGGGCTGACATAGGAGCCCCAGTTACAGGACAAATACACCCCCCAGAGAGGCTGTACAGCAGTATACAGTGCTGTACAGCCTCAGTGCAGGGCTGACATAGTAGCCCCAGTTACAGGAGAAATACACCCCCCAGAGAGGCTGTACAGCAGTATACAGCGCTGTACAGCCTCAGTGCAGGGCTGACATAGGAGCCCCAGTTACAGGAGAAATACACCCCCCAGAGAGGCTGTACAGCAGTATACAGCGCTGTACAGCCTCAGTGCAGGGCTGACATAGGAGCCCCAGTTACAGGAGAAATACACCCCCCAGAGAGGCTGTACAGCAGTATACAGCGCTGTACAGCCTCAGTGCAGGGCTGACATAGGAGCCCCAGTTATAGGGGAAATACACCCCCCAGAGAGGCTGTACAGCAGTATACAGCACTGTACAGCCTCAGTGCAGGGCTGACATAGGAGACCCAGTTACAGGAGAAATACACCCCCCAGAGAGGCCGTACAGCAGTATACAGCGCTGTACAGCCTCAGTGCAGGGCTGACATAGGAGCCCCAGTTACAGGAGAAATACTCCCCCCAGAGAGACTGTACAGCAGTATACAGCGCTGTACAGCCTCAGTGCAGGGCTGACATAGGAGCCACAGTTACAGGAGAAATACATCCCCCCAGAGAGGCCGTACAGCAGTATACAGCGCTGTACAGCCTCAGTGCAGGGCTGACATAGGAGCCCCAGTTACAGGGGAAATACACCCCCCAGAGAGGCCGTACAGCAGTATACAGCGCTGTACAGCCTCAGTGCAGGGCTGACATAGGAGCCCCAGTTACAGGGGAAATACACCCCCCAGAGAGGCTATACAGCAGTATACTGCGCTGTACAGCCTCAGTGCAGGGCTGACATAGGAGCCCCAGTTACAGGGGTAATACACCCCCCAGAGAGGCCGTACAGCAGTATACAGCGCTGTACAGCCTCAGTGCAGGGCTGATCGAGGTCTCTGAAAGACCTCACAGCTCCTGCACTCTCCGGCCCCGGCGATCACATGACCGCCGGGCCGGAACAGGAAGCGCTATGCGCTGTGTATACATCGATCTAGAAGGCAGGGACACCTGGGAACTATCCCTGCCTTCTCTAAGGGTTGCCCTGCTGTCACTGACTGGGCAACCCGATCTGCAGCAGCACGATTAGCGTGCAGCTGCAGTTTCTGAATGGACGTTAAGGAACGTCCATTCAGAAATATAGAATCACCTCCCAGACGTTTTTAGTCTATGGGCGGACAGGAGGTGGTTAAGTGAAAACAAGTTGGTCGGGAAGCTCTCACAGTACTGGACTGTCTCACTGAATACTGGGCACCTATTGGTATGGAGTTGGGTGACCTGGATCTGTATGTAAACTGTACAATGTGAAGTCACCTGTAGAGCAGGGGCCCAGCTGTAGTGATGGGCCCTTTGTCCACCTCTAGACGTTACCTGTCACGAATGTAGTAGGGGAGAACACCAAAAGACAACAAAAAGGAAGGGGAAAGACACTAGGCCTCACCGCTAGGGAAGGAAAAGGGTTACCACCTATAAAACCCTGCTCCTGGCACTAACTCCAATCCGTATGGGCACCTCTCGATGGTAGAAATGCCCATACACAGGAACCTAGAAAAACCCAGGTAACCCTCGGATTCCCTAAAGGTAATGATAGGGCAGAGACAACCAGTGTCTCGCTGAGGCCTAGTAAACAAGCAGGGGGGGGGGGAATACAAAACACAACAAGCGGAACACTTACCGTCTGAGGGTGACGAATGAACAGGACTTCAACAAGAATCACACTCCAGCTCTTCCAAAACCAAATGAAGCTATCCAGAGCAAGGAGTGATGGGTAAAATCAGAATAAATAGGGAGAGGTAAAGGTCACATAATCCACACCTAAACAGGAGGTGTGGACATACCAGCGACACACAGACAAAGTGAAACCAAAAGAGGCTGTCAGATCACTAATGTGCAGTCAGTCTTACAGACCTTCTAACACCTGACAAAGGTGTGACATTACCATAGTTGCATTGTCTTCTCCATGCTGTCCACCCAATAGTGTCATGTCTTCCTCCTGACACCATGCTCTATCACATTTCCAGCTCTCTTCTCATTCACTGTGCTCCGACTTAAGTCACCCCTTTTTGTGCATTAGGATCCACAGATTTCAGTTTTAACACTTTGAATGGCAATTTGGGTGAATCTGATTATGGTACAAACTTCCTTGGCTGCAGTTCGCCTCCAGAAGACACTTGACTGCTTTGGGCAATGGATTTGATTCTTGGCAAAATGAGTGAGAACAGGTGGTCCCTGAGATGGAGGGAGATGATTTACAGGAAAACAAGTCTGGTGAAGAACACGGCAATATGCTTTACTGAGTCATCTATTCTGTCAGATATGTCCATCATTGTCCCGCTCTTCTAGAAATCGCTGGGCGTCATCTGCAGAGCAATGTGGGACAACTGGTGTTACCCCTGGACATTGTGCACAGGCAAGAACAGTGAAGGGAGAACATCAGTGAATCCCTCAATAAGAATCCTTGTAGCTCAGATTCCTCAAGGGAATTGTATGGAGAATTGCTGGTTTCAAACGTGACCAAAAACCAAAGAAGTGTCATCTGAACTTACAGCAATTTCTTCTTATTCCCCGATATAAGTGCATGCATAATATGAAGGGGGGATAAGCTACTACCAGACATCTCTGTCCCCAATATACTACTCTGCCCCCCCCCCCCCCCCACAGACCTATCTGTCCCATAGAAACTCCGTACCCCCCTCCAGTAAACATTTTAGACCCTCTGTGACATGTTGGGGCTAGAAAGGGGTACTGTTCCTGGTGCAGTGTGACATCACCTCTATGTAGTGCTGGAGGAGGCTGTTCCTGGTGCAGTGTGACATCACCTCTATGTAGTGCTGGAGGGGGCTGTTCCTGGTGCAGTGTGACATCATCTCTATATAGTGCTGGAGGAGGCTATTCCTGGTGCAGTGTGACATCACCTCTATGTAGTGCTGGAGACTGTTCCTGGTGCAGTGTGACATCACCTCTATGTAGTGCTGGAGGAGGTTATTCCTGGTGCAGTGTGACATCACCTCTATATAGTGCTGGAGGGGGCTGTTCCTGGTGTAGTGTGACATCACCTCTATATAGTGCTGGAGGGGGCTGTTCCTGGTGTAGTGTGACATCACCTCTATGTAGTGCTGGAGGGGGCAGTTCTTGGTGCAGTGTGACATCACCTCTATGTAGTGCTGGAGGGGGCAGTTCTTGGTGCAGTGTGACATCACCTCTATGTAGTGCTGGAGGAGGCTGTTCCTGGTGTAGTGTGACATCACCTCTATGTAGTGCTGGAGGGGGCAGTTCTTGGTGCAGTGTGACATCACCTCTATGTAGTGCTGGAGGAGGCTGTTCTTGGTGCAGTGTGACATCACCTCTATGTAGTGCTGGAGGGGGCTGTTCCTGGTGCAGTGTGACATCACCTCTATGTAGTGCTGGAGACTGTTCCTGGTGCAGTGTGACATCACCTCTATGTAGTGCTGGAGGAGGTTATTCCTGGTGCAGTGTGACATCACCTCTATATAGTGCTGGAGGGGGCTGTTCCTGGTGTAGTGTGACATCACCTCTATATAGTGCTGGAGGGGGCTGTTCCTGGTGTAGTGTGACATCACCTCTATGTAGTGCTGGAGGGGGCTGTTCCTGGTGTAGTGTGACATCACCTCTATGTAGTGCTGGAGGAGGCTGTTCTTGGTGCAGTGTGACATCACCTCTATGTAGTGCTGGAGGGGGCTGTTCTTGGTGCAGTGTGACATCACCTCTATGTAGTGCTGGAGGGGGCTGTTCCTGGAGCAGTGTGACATCACTTCTATGTAGTGCTGGAGGAGGTTGTTCTTGGTGCAGTATGACATCACCTCTATGTAGTGCTGGAGGAGGCTGTTCCTGGTGTAGTGTGACATCACTTCTATGTAGTGCTGGAGGAGGTTGCTCTTGGTGCAGTGTGACATCACCTCTATGTAGTGCTGGAGGGGGCTGTTCCTGGAGCAGTGTGACATCACTTCTATGTAGTGCTGGAGGAGGTTGTTCTTGGTGCAGTATGACATCACCTCTATGTAGTGCTGGAGGAGGCTGTTCCTGGTGTAGTGTGACATCACCTCTATGTAGTGCTGGAGGAGGTTGCTCTTGGTGCAGTGTGACATCACCTCTATGTAATGCTGGAGGAGGCTGTTCCTGGTGCAGTGGACGATGTATTGTATAGAAGTGACCACAGATCCTGGACTATAGGACGATGTATTGTATAGAAGTGACCACAGATCCTAGACTATAGGACCATGTATTGTATAGAAGTGACCACAGATCCTGGATTATAGGACGATGTATTGTATAGAAGTGACCACAGATTCTGGACTATAGGACCATGTATTGTATAGAAGTGACCACAGATCCTGGACTATAGGACCATGTACTGTATAGAAGTGACCACAGATCCTGGACTATAGGACGATGTATTGTATAGAAGTGACCACAGATCCTGGACTATTGGAAGTTCTGGACTATAAGACACTGTATTGTATAGAAGTGAC
Source organism: Bufo bufo (assembly GCF_905171765.1). Taxonomy (NCBI): domain Eukaryota; kingdom Metazoa; phylum Chordata; class Amphibia; order Anura; family Bufonidae; genus Bufo; species Bufo bufo. The sequence continues at coordinate 228,662,327 of NC_053396.1, forward strand.
CACAGATCCTGGACTATAGGACTATGTATTGTATAGAAGTGACCACAGATCCTGGACTATAGAACTATGTATTGTTTAGAAGTGACCACAGATCCTGGACTATAGGATGATGTATTGTATAGAAGTGACCACAGATCCTGGACTATAGGACGATGTATTGTATAGAAGTGACCACAGATCCTGGACTATAGGACGATGTATTGTGTAGAAGTGACCACAGATCCTGGACTATAGGACTATGTATTGTATAGAAGTGACCATAGATCCTGGACTATAGCATGATGTATTGTATAGAAGTGACCACAGATCCTGGACTATAGGACTATGTATTGTATAGAAGTGACCACAGATCCTGGACTATTGGAAGTTCTGGACTATAAGACACTGTATTGTATAGAAGTGACCACAGATCCTGGACTATAGGACTATGTATTGTTTAGAAGTGACCACAGATCCTGGACTATAGGACTATGTATTGTATAGAAGTGACCACAGATCCTGGACTATGTATTGTTTAGAAGTGACCACAGATCCTGGACTATAGGACCATGTATTGTATAGAAGTGACCACAGATCCTGGATTATAGGACGATGTATTGTATAGAAGTGACCACAGATCCTGGACTATAGGACGATGTATTGTATAGAAGTGACCATAGATCCTGGACTATAGGACGATGTACTGTATAGAACTGACCACAGATCCTGGACTATAGGACTATGTATTGTTTAGAAGTGACCACAGATCCTGGACTATAGGACCATGTATTGTATAGAAGTGACCACAGATCCTGGATTATAGGACGATGTATTGTATAGAAGTGACCACAGATCCTGGACTATAGGACCATGTACTGTATAGAAGTGACCACAGATCCTGGACTATAGGACGATGTATTGTATAGAAGTGACCACAGATCCTGGACTATTGGAAGTTCTGGACTATAAGACACTGTATTGTATAGAAGTGACCACAGATCCTGGACTATAGGACTATCTATTGTATAGAAGTGACCACAGATCCTGGACTATAGGACTATGTATTGTTTAGAAGTGACCACAGATCCTGGATTATAGGACGATGTATTGTATAGAAGTGACCACAGATCCTGGACTATAGGACGATGTATTGTATAGAAGTGACCACAGATCCTGGACTATAGGACGATGTATTGTATAGAAGTGACCACAGATCCTTGACTATAGGACCATGTATTGTATAGAAGTGACCACAGATCCTGGACTATAGGATGATGTATTGTATAGAAGTGACCACAGATCCTGGACTATAGGACCATGTATTGTATAGAAGTGACCACAGATCCTGGACTATAGGACCATGTATTGTTTAGAAGTGACCACAGATCCTGGACTATGTATTGTTTAGAAGTGACCACAGATCCTGGACTATAGGACCATGTATTGTATAGAAGTGACCACAGATCCTGGATTATAGGACGATGTATTGTATAGAAGTGACCACAGATCCTGGACTATAGGACGATGTATTGTATAGAAGTGACCATAGATCCTGGACTATAGGACGATGTACTGTATAGAACTGACCACAGATCCTGGACTATAGGACTATGTATTGTTTAGAAGTGACCACAGATCCTGGACTATAGGACCATGTATTGTATAGAAGTGACCACAGATCCTGGATTATAGGACGATGTATTGTATAGAAGTGACCACAGATCCTGGACTATAGGACCATGTACTGTATAGAAGTGACCACAGATCCTGGACTATAGGACGATGTATTGTATAGAAGTGACCACAGATCCTGGACTATTGGAAGTTCTGGACTATAAGACACTGTATTGTATAGAAGTAACCACAGATCCTGGACTATAGGACTATCTATTGTATAGAAGTGACCACAGATCCTGGACTATAGGACTATGTATTGTTTAGAAGTGACCACAGATCCTGGATTATAGGACGATGTATTGTATAGAAGTGACCACAGATCCTGGACTATAGGACGATGTATTGTATAGAAGTGACCACAGATCCTGGACTATAGGACGATGTATTGTATAGAAGTGACCACAGATCCTGGACTATAGGACCATGTATTGTATAGAAGTGACCACAGATCCTGGACTATAGGATGATGTATTGTATAGAAGTGACCACAGATCCTGGACTATAGGACCATGTATTGTATAGAAGTGACCACAGATCCTGGACTATAGGACCATGTATTGTTTAGAAGTGACCACAGATCCTGGATTATAGGACTATGTATTGTATAGAAGTGACCATAGATTCTGGACTATAGGACTATGTATTGTTTAGAAGTGACCACAGATCCTGGATTATAGGACGATGTATTGTATAGAAGTGACCACAGATCCTGGACTATAGGATGATGTATTGTATAGAAGTGACCACAGATCCTGGACTATAGGACCATGTATTGTATAGAAGTGACCACAGATCCTGGACTATAGGACCATGTATTGTATAGAAGTGACCACAGATCCTGGACTATTGGAAGTTCTGGACTATAAGACACTGTATTGTATAGAAGTGACCACAGATCCTGGACTATAGGACGATGTATTGTATAGAAGTGACCACAGATCCTGGACTATAGGACCATGTATTTTATAGAAGTGACCACAGATCCTGGACTATAGGACGATGTACTGTATAGAACTGACCACAGATCCTGGACTATAGGACCATGTACTGTATAGAAGTGACCACAGATCCTGGACTATAGGACCATGTATTGTATAGAAGTGACCACAGATCCTGGACTATAGGACGATGTATTGTATAGAAGTGACCACAGATGCTGGACTATAGGACCATGTATTGTATAGAAGTGACCACAGATCCTGGACTATTGGAAGTTCTGGACTATAAGACACTGTATTGTATAGAAGTGACCATAGATCCTGGACTATAGGAAGTTCTGGATTATACGGCGCTGTATTGTATAGAAGTGACCACAGATACTGGACTACAGAAAGTTCTGGACATTTACCTGCTGATACCACAGCAGGATGAGCTGCGTGTAGCAGAGCTGTATGTGCGGGCCTCTGTGTGAGGAGTGTTAGTGAAGGAGCGGATCTGGATGTATATTCATCTCGAGATGTGAATCCTGATTTCCGGACTATAGACGCATTAGCATTCAGCGGCGGCTCTGTGAGATAATAGTATTAATGCGAGGCGCCGTCCTGTTGTCATGGATTCCGCACAGCCCAATCCTCAGGACTGTAAACCAACACACTTTCCACAATCTCATTTTTTATCTGCCAATTTCAACTTAATTATGTCAGAAATTGTTTTTGCCACAATGGAAATATAGATATTTTTTCGCTTCCGTCTCAGGAATTACGCTGCAGCGAGGGCAAAATAAAAAGAGCGGCGCTTGTGTCACCCGCCGCCGCCTCTTTAATCCCATCAACACGTCTCCTTTACAAGGTTATGAACCGCGCGCGGCTGCAGGTGACGGCGAGACAAAATGGAGGCTGTTGTCTAATGCCGCGTATTAGCCCTGACTTCCCGCTGCTATTTTTTATTTGCACGTTGATCGGCTGCAGGCGGCGAATGGGGGGGGGGGAATCTAACTTTCCTACAAATTTTGCAGCAATTTATCAAAAATAAATAGCTGATGATTTAATCACACATCGTTCTGGGAGGCGATCAGGACTGTACACTGCTACAGATTTTGTTACAGTGTATCAGTCTAGACAATCCTCTGTGAGCTAACACTTCATTGGAGTTTGTTTCAATGTATCAGTTTATTTCGCAGAGGATTGTCTGGACTGGATATAATTGTAGCAAAGTATTATCAGGTCAGAATGTACGCATTTACTGACATCAAGCAGAGACCTGAAAATAGTACGGATCTGAACCACCGAGTCCAGTATGGATCTGAACCACCGAGTCCAGTATGGATCTGAACCACCGAGTCCAGTACGGATCTGAACCACAGAGTCCAGTACGGATCTGAACCACCGAGTCCAGTACGGATCTGAACCACCGAGTCCAGTACGGATCTGAACCACCGAGTCCAGTACGGATCTGAACCACCGAGTCCAGTACGGATCTGAACCACCGAGTCCAGTACGGATCTGAACCACCGAGTCCAGTACGGATCTGAACCACCGAGCCCAGTATGGATCTGAACCACCGAGTCCAGTATGGATCTGAACCACCGAGTCCAGTACGGATCTGAACCACCGAGTCCAGTATGGATCTGAACCACCGAGTCCAGTACGGATCTGAACCACCGTGTGCAGTACGGATCTGAACCACCGAGTCCAGTATGGATCTGAACCACCGAGTCCAGTACGGATCTGAACCACCGAGCCCAGTACGGATCTGAACCGCCGAGCCCAGTATGGATCTGAACCGCCGAGCCCAGTATGGATCTGAACCGCCGAGCCCAGTATGGATCTGAACCGCCGAGTCCAGTACGGATCTGAACCACCGAGTCCAGTACGGATCTGAACCACCGAGTCCAGTACGGATCTGAACCACCGAGTCCAGTACGGATCTGAACCACCGAGTCCAGTACGGATCTGAACCACCGAGTCCAGTACGGATCTGAACCACCGAGTCCAGTATGGATCTGAACCACTGAGTCCAGTATGGATCTGAACCACCGAGTCCAGTACAACGCTGCAGTTAATTCTGTCATGTTCATTACGTTCTCAAGGAAGATGGGTTTCCATTGGTCGGAGAATAACTCTCCATACACAGAGGACCACTGGGCGAGAGGGTTGGAGATCTCCAGGAGGAACGTTCCCTACAACAGCCTAGAACACATTCATCACCAAGCTGACGTCCAGACATGTACATGGAGGAGAAGGGGGCGCCCAAGCTCCTAAGGCTGAATTATCCTACGCCCCCCCCCCCCCCCCCCCCCGACACATAAAGACCTCACACCCTTCCTGCCAAATCCAAATGATGAGGTCCCATGTGAAAGGAGTAAAGCCTCCAGGGCCACATGATGGGTGTGATTGTTGGTGTCCAGTCCTAGAGAAGTCATAGCAGAAATTCTAGCATCGTCAGTAATAATAATATTATAACTGCTGAAGAGGTGACATACACGACACTAATTATAATATTCATAATTAAGCTATGATTACAATTAATTATCATTTACATATTTGTATAATTTCATATTTGTTTCTATATTATTGTAATAATTATTTATTTATGTGTTGTTATAATGTTACACTTAAGATCAGATCTTTCCCAGTTACTTGTATCGGCTTTCTCCCCCTATTCTCACGTACTATCACCCCCCACATTGTGAGGACATTGTCTTATGATGGAAGTGACAGCCACAGATCCTGCCTTGTGTCTCCCGTTCTGTTGCATTTCCTTTGTTCCCCATGGTGAGAATTGCCCCGACCATGGCGTGCAGTGAACAACCCCCAACATCCGTCCCCGTGTTACCGCTCTGTTAAGTATCTATTCATGAGATTAACCGAGCGGCACAACAGTGACCTGTACCCTATAGAAGCTGCCAAACCCCATCCAGAGACTGCAGCTTATTACACTACAGATTATACTGCTGATAATAACACAACCTATCGTGTGCATGTGAGACGGGGGAGGGGGAATACATACATGTTCTGTGGATGCAACATGTATATAGAAATATGAACATGTGCAGGGGCAATGATGTCACAGTACAGGGATAATACACACAGTGATGTCACAGTACAGAGATATAAACACAGTGATGTCACAGTACAGAGATAATACACACAGTGATGTCACAGTACAGAGATAATGCACACAGTGATGTCACAGTACAGAGATAATACACACAGTGATGTCACAGTACAGAGATAATAAACACAGTGATGTCACAGTACAGAGATAATAAACACAGTGATGTCACAGTACAGGGATAATAAACACAGCGATGTCACAGTACAGAGATAATAAACACAGCGATGTCACAGTACAGAGATAATACACACAGTGATGTCACAGTACAGGGATAATACACACAGTGATGTCACAGTACAGAGATAATAAACACAGTGATGTCACAGTACAGAGATAATAAACACAGTGATGTCACAGTACAGGGATTATAAACACAGTGATGTCACAGTACAGGGATAATACACACAGTGATGTCACAGTACAGGGATAAAACACAGTGATGTCACAGTACAGAGATAAACACAGTGATGTCACAGTACAGAGATAATAAACACAGTGATGTCACAGTACAGGGATTATAAACACAGTGATGTCACAGTACAGAGATAATCAACACAGTGATGTTACAGTACAGAGATAATACACATAGTGATGTCACAGTACAGGGATAATCAACACAGTGATGTCACAGTACAGGGATAATAAACACAGTGATGTCACAGTACAGAGATAATCAACACAGTGATGTCACAGTACAGAGATAATAAACATAGTGATGTCACAGTACAGGGATAATAAACACAGTGATGTCACAGTACAGGGATAATACACACAGTGATGTCACAGTACAGAGATAATACACACAGTGATGTCACAGTACAGGGATAATAAACACAGTGATGTCACAGTACAGGGATAATACACACAGTGATGTCACAGTACAGAGATAATACACACAGTGATGTCACAGTACAGGGATAATAAACACAGTGATGTCACAGTACAGGGATAATAAACACAGTGATGTCACAGTACAGAGATAATACACACAGTGATGTCACAGTGCAGGGATAATAAACACAGTGATGTCACAGTACAGGGATAATAAACACAGTGATGTCACAGTACAGAGATAATAAACACAGTGATGTCACAGTACAGAGATAATAAACACAGTGATGTCACAGTACAGTGATAATAAACACAGTGATGTCACAGTACAGAGATAATAAACACAGTGATGTCACAGTACAGGATAATAAACACAGTGATGTCACAGTACAGAGATAATAAACATAGTGATGTCACAGTACAGAGATAATAAATACAGTGATGTCATAGTACAGGGATAATAAACACAGTGATGTCACAGTACAGGGATAATACACACAGTGATGTCACAGTACAGAGATAATACACACAGTGATGTCACAGTACAGAGATAATACACACAGTGATGTCACAGTACAGGGATAATAAACACAGTGATGTCACAGTACAGAGATAATAAACACAGTGATGTCACAGTACAGAGATAATAAACACAGTGATGTCACAGTACAGGGATAATACACACAGTGATGTCACAGTACAGAGATAATAAACACAGTGATGTCACAGTACAGTGATAATAAACACAGTGATGTCACAGTACAGAGATAATAAACACAGTGATGTCACAGTACAGAGATAATAAACACAGTGATGTCACAGTACAGGGATAATAAACACAGTGATGTCACAGTACAGGGATAATAAACACAGTGATGTCACAGTACAGGGATAATATACACAGTGATGTCACAGTACAGGGATAATACACACAGTGATGTCACAGTACAGGGATAATACACACAGTGATGTCACAGTACAGAGATAATAAACACAGTGATGTCACAGTACAGAGATAATACACACAGTGATGTCACAGTACAGAGATAATAAACACAGTGATGTCACAGTACAGGGATAATAAACACAGTGATGTCACAGTACAGGGATAATAAACACAGTGATGTCACAGTACAGGGATAATAAACACAGTGATGTCACAGTACAGAGATAATAAACACAGTGATGTCACAGTACAGAGATAATAAACATAGTGATGTCACAGTACAGGGATAATAAACACAGTGATGTCACAGTACAGGGATAATACACACAGTGATGTCACAGTACAGAGATAATAAACACAGTGATGTCACAGTACAGAGATAATAAACACAGTGATGTCACAGTACAGAGATAATACACACAGTGATGTCACAGGACAGGGATAATACACACAGTGATGTCACAGTACAGAGATAATAAACACAGTGATGTCACAGTACAGAGATAATACACACAGTGATGTCACAGTACAGAGATAATAAACACAGTGATGTCACAGTACAGAGATAATAAACACAGTGATGTCACAGCACAGAGATAATAAACACAGTGATGTCACAGTACAGGGATAATAAACACAGTGATGTCACAGTACAGAGATAATAAACACAGTGATGTCACAGTACAGGGATAATACACACAGTGATGTCACAGTACAGAGATAATACACACAGTGATGTCACAGTACAGAGATAATACACACAGTGATGTCACAGTACAGGGATAATACACACAGTGATGTCACAGTACAGAGATAATAAACACAGTAATGTCACAGTACAGAGATAATAAACACAGTGATGTCACAGTACAGGGATGATAAACACAGTAATGTCACAGTACAGGGATAATACACACAGTGATGTCACAGTACAGAGATAATACACACAGGGATGTCACAGTACAGAGATAATAAACACAGTGATGTCACAGTGCAGAGATAATACACACAGTGATGTCACCGTACAGAGATAATAAACACAGTGATGTCACAGTACAGAGATAATAAACAGAGTGATGTCACAGTACAGGGATAATAAACACAGTGATGTCACAGTACAGAGATAATAAACACAGTGATGTCACAGTACAGGGATAATACACACAGTGATGTCACAGTACAGAGATAATAAACACAATGATGTCACAGTACAGGGATAATACACACAGTGATGTCACAGTACAGGGATAATACACACAGTGATGTCACAGTACAGAGATAATAAACACAGTGATGTCACAGTACAGAGATAATACACACAGTGATGTCACAGTACAGAGATAATACACACAGTGATGTCACCGTACAGAGTTAATAAACACAGTAATGTCACAGTACAGAGATAATAAACACAGTGATGTCACAGTACAGGGATAATAAACACAGTGATGTCACAGTACAGAGATAATAAACACAGTGATGTCACAGTACAGGGATAATACACACAGTGATGTCACAGTACAGAGATAATAAACACAATGATGTCACAGTACAGGGATAATACACACAGTGATGTCACAGTACAGGGATAATACACACAGTGATGTCACAGTACAGAGATAATAAACACAGTGATGTCACAGTACAGAGATAATAAACACAGTGATGTCACAGTACAGAGATAATAAACACAGTGATGTCACAGTACAGGGATAATACACACAGTGATGTCACAGTACAGGGATAATAAACACAGTGATGTCACAGTACAGGGATAATACACACAGTGATGTCACAGCACAGAGATAATAAACACAGTGATGTCACAGTACAGAGATAATAAACACAGTGATGTCACAGTACAGAGATAATAAACACAGTGATGTCACAGTACAGGGATAATACACACAGTGATGTCACAGTACAGGGATAATACACACAGTGATGTCACAGTACAGGGATAATAAACACAGTGATGTCACAGTGCAGAGATAATACACACAGTGATGTCACAGTACAGAGATAATAAACACAGTGATGTCACAGTACAGAGATAATACACACAGTGATGTCACAGTACAGGGATAATAAACACAATGATGTCACAGTACAGGCATAATAAACACAGTGATGTCACAGTACAGAGATAATGTAATAAGCACTTCTTCCGTAGACTTCATGTAGAAGAATACAGTACATGTGATCAGAGCTTCTATCGGCAGAATGCGCCGCAGGTTACACTTTTGGCTTCTTGGCAATTTTCTTTCTAATCAATAAAACAAAATATCGGAAAAAACTGTATGTGAAATGATCTTCTCTGACTGCCGTGATTACCGATCGACCAGGAGCTGGGATTTCATGACTGCAGCTCCAGAGACATAGAGACCAAAGAAGAAACTGATCTGGAAGAGGAGCAGGTGAATGTGTAACGGTGCGACAGTCAGTGCAGGCCCTGTAGGTAGGAAGCGAGGGGCACAGCAGGCAGTAGGTGCGGGGCACAGCAGGCAGAGAGGGTCACAGCAGGCAGTAGGTGCGGGGCACAGCAGGCAGAGAGGGTCACAGCAGGCAGTAGGTGCGGGGCACAGCAGGCAGTAGGTGCGGGGCACAGCAGGCAGAGAGGGTCACAGCAGGCAGTAGGTGCGGGGCACAGCAGGCAGTAGGTGTGGGGCACAGCAGGCAGAGGGTCACAGCAGGCAGTAGGTGTGGGGCACAGCAGGCAGAGAGGGTCACAGCAGGCAGTAGGTGCGGGGCACAGCAGGCAGAGAGGGTCACAGCAGGCAGTAGGTGTGGGGCACAGCAGGCAGTAGGTGCGGGGCACAGCAGGCAGTAGGTATGGGGCACAGCAGGCAGAGAGGGTCACAGCAGGCAGTAGGTGTGGAGCACAGTAGGCTGTAAGCATAGGGTGCAGTAGGCAGCAAGCATGGGGCACAATAGGCAGTAAGAGTGAGGCACAGTAGGCAGAGTGGGTCACAGTAGGCAGTAAGTTTAGGGTACAGTAAGGAGGGGGCACAGAAGGCAGTAGGTGTGGGGCTAGTAGGCAGTAAGTGCAGAGCACAATAGGCAGCAAGCATGGGGCACAGTAGGCTGTAAAACAGTAAGGATGGGGCACAGCAGGCAGTAGGTGAGGGGGCAGTAGGCAGTAAGCATGGTGAGCAGTAGGCGGTAAGTGTGGGGCACAGTAGGCAGTAAGCATGGGGCGCAGCAGGCAGTAAGTGTGGGGCACAATAGGCTGTAAACATGGGGAATAGTAAGGATGGGGCACAGTAGGTAGTAAGTGATGGGCACAGTAGGCAGTAAGTGTTAGGCACAGTAGGCAGTAAGTGTCGGGCACAGTAGGCAATAAGTGCCGGGCACAGTAGGCAGTAAGTGTCGGGCACAGTAGGCAATAAGTGCCGGGCACAGTAGGCAGTAAGTGCTGGGCACAGTAGGCAGAAAGTTTTGGGCACAGTAGGCAGTAAGTGCCGGGCACAGTAAGCAGTAAGTGCCAGTCACAGTAGGCAATAAGTGCTGGGCACAGTAGGCAGTACGTTTTGGGCACAGTAGGCAGTGTTAGGCACAGTAGGCAGTAAGTGCCAGGCACAGTAGGTAGTAAGTGCCGGGCACAGTAGGCAGTGTTAGGCACAGTAGGCAGTAAGTGCTGGGCACAGTAGGCAGTGTTAGGCACAGTAGGCAGTATGTGCCAGGCACAGTAGGTAGTAAGTGCTGGGCACAGTAGGTAGTAAGTGCTGGGCACAGTAGGCAGTGTTAGGCACAGTAGGCAGTAAGTGCTGGGCACAGTAGGCAGTAAGTGTTAGGCACAGTAGACAGTTAGTGCCGGGCACAGTAGGCAGTACATTTTGGGCACAGTAGGCAGTACATTTTGGGCACAGTAGGCAGTACATTTTGGGCACAGTAGGCAGTAAGTGCTGGGCACAGTAGGCAGTGTTAGGCACAGTAGGCAGTATGTGCCAGGCACAGTAGGTAGTAAGTGCTGGGCACAGTAGGTAGTAAGTGCTGGGCACAGTAGGCAGTGTTAGGCACAGTAGGCAGTAAGTGCTGGGCACAGTAGGCAGTAAGTGTTAGGCACAGTAGACAGTTAGTGCCGGGCACAGTAGGCAGTACATTTTGGGCACAGTAGGCAGTACATTTTGGGCACAGTAGGCAGTACATTTTGGGCACAGTAGGCAGTAAGTGCTGGGCACAGTAGGCAGTAAGTGTTAGGCACAGTAGACAGTTAGTGCCGGGCACAGTAGGCAGTACATTTTGGGCACAGTAGGCAGTACATTTTGGGCACAGTAGGCAGTAAGTGCTGGGCACAGTAGGCAGTAAGTTTTGGGCACAGTAGGCAGTAAGTGCTGGGCACAGTAGGCAGTAAGTTTTGGGCACAGTAGGCAGTAAGTGTTAGGCACAGTAGGCAGTGCCAGGCTATGGCAGACAAGGGGAAGCCAGTCTTTTCAGGTCTTTAGTTAACTGGCAATAAGTCTACAATCCCAGCCGTACCCTCCCAGGTCTGGAGAATGAGGCGTCGGAGCCTCGTGCTGGGGGATCCCGCTGATAGACCCTCATCCATGTAGAACAGGATCCACCTTTATGGCTGGGTGACTCTCCTCATTAAAACCGCACAGTGGGGCGCGGAGTGGGCGACGCTCGGGAACAAGGCTTTGTAGTCATTTCCTTGAAAGAAATTTCCCAAGATGATAACTTGAAAAAGCTTCTGATCCTGCGTCTGCTGATGGAGAGATGCCTGCTGGGGGGGGGGTTACACCAGAGCCGCCATCATATCACAGCTCACCGCCCCGGCGTGCACAGGAAGAGCGCTCTGCTCTACTGCTCACTACCTTAGCTTCTACCTTTTATTTACAGTTTCATCGATTTATTATTTAATTTGAAATTATTTTTGGTAAATTAATTTCTATTTAATTTGCATATAATTAATGATAATACAAATATGAATAACACATCCCGCAGAGCGTTACATCTATTCCATTGATTCTGTTTTCTAGTGATTTTATTTGTTCTATTCATTTTCAGTTTCATTTCTTTAGTTTTTATAACTTTTGGTATTTTTTTCTTTTTTTTTTGCACCTACTTTGAGGATGACTTGGAGGGTGGTTCCTGCGTTCTCACACATCCTCCTGGAAGACGGTCACAGAGGCGCCTCCGGCAGAAGTGGGGTGCGGTGCAGGGCTCCAGATGGCGACCAAAATAGTCGCCAATGCGACTTAGAATTGCAAAATGGCGACAAGACTTTGTAGTCTTGTCGCCACTTGCGCCTAGACCCTCCGCTGCTCTGCTGCTTTAAGAAGAAAGGTCTTGCATCCAAAAACAGAGCTCGGTCCAGTGCAGAGGAGGCTGCTGATTGGTCAGTATCAGCGTGCTGCCGTACCATTGGCTGCTCCTCTCACCCCCCCCCCTCTTCTCCCGCACTGAACATTAGAAAACGAGGAGCGCGCTCACTGCCGACTGCTCCATAGACAAGGGGCAACTAAAGTAGACGCACGGAGGTGAGCGTTCTGCGTGCACTGCGCCATGTGCTGAGGGTGCCCTGTGCCCCCCATGTAAGGGGTAAGTGGTGGAGAAGAGAGGGCAATGATGGTGGACAGCTGCGCTCGGCCACACGCAGAGTGCCGAGTAACGCTGGGCTCTCCTCCCACTAGCAGATGAAACGGATTCCATAGCTGGTTTACGCTATTCTGTCACAGGGCCCGACGCACTTTATGCACTGTTGCCAGCACGACCAATCATCGTAAAGTAGTGCAGGGTTTCAAATCGTGACATTGCAGCCCTACAGTTGTGAGAATTATTGGGACTGTCATGACAATGTGCAGGTCCCACAATGTCCCCTCTCACTAGTTGCTATGCTGCATTGCTACACTGCGATCTCTGGCCATGTGATGTTTGTCACAGCCAAAGGCCCCTTGCAGACGAGCGTTCCTCCCGCAGCGAGTCCGCAACGCAGCTCCCGGCCTGACCTCCCAGCACTGACGGGGGTCACATAGCATTAGATTGATTTCTGGAATGTATTGGATAACACTGACATAATGCTGTGATTCTGTCACGGGGTTCCGAAGGTGCACTCGGTCCCCCATTGCCCGCAGACCTGTTGCTTAGCTTTGGGAATGAGGTTCTGTGTTTGGCCTCGTTCCCAGGGTGGCTTTGCTGGCTGGGTGGCTCCCTGCTCCTAGTCTGCCTTGAGCGCCGAGCTGATCACTCGGTGCTCGACTGGTTGGCCTGTCGGTCATGTGACGCTGGCCACATCACATGACCCTCACTCCCCACTATAAATACAGGCAGCCTGCTGGCCACAGGTTGCCTGTTAATTTCTAGGTTCCTGGCTATTTGTTGGACTACTGAATACTTACCTGATCCTGTTCCCTGATGATCCTTTGCCTGCTCCTCCTGTACTGCGCATCCATCCTGGTATTGTGACCTCGGCTCCCACCTGACTACTCTCTTAGGACTCCTCTTGTACTTCGCTACTCTCCTGGTATTTGACCCCGGCTTCTCCTGACCATTCTTTGCTTAATCCTTTGTACTGCGTAGCTCTCTTGGTTCTGACCCGGTCCGTTCATGTTCCGTATTTTGTCTTGTCTGTCTTCCCTGCACGTATCCTAAGTTAGGGACTGTCGTCCAGTTGTCCTCTGTCATCAGGACTCGTGAGGCAAGAAGGCAGGGCCAGGGGTGAGGGTGGAGCGCAGTGGTCACTACCCTTCCCCCTGTGTGTGTGTGGACGTGACCGTTACAGATTAACAGGCCCAACAACCACTGTATCATGAATCCTCTTATTACCCTGACTGACCATGTCTCTAACTTGACACAGATGGTGCAGGAGCTAGGAGAGAAACTCCGTTCTTTTGAGTTAGGGCAAGGTTCTTCCACTCCTCTGCCCCCCAGTCCACATGTTGAACCCCAGATCAAGCTCCCAGAACCCTTTTCTGGAGACCGGAGGAGGTTTCTCTCCTTTAAGGAGAGTTGCAAACTCTACTTCTGTTTGCGCCCCGTGTCCTCCGGTCCCGAGAGCCAACGCGTGGGGATTATTATTTCTCTACTACAGGGTGATCCCCAGGACTGGGCATTCTCGTTACCTCCTGGGGCCAGTTGTCTGACTTCCGTGGAGGTTTTTTTTCAGGCCCTGGGTACCCTCTATGACGAACCAGACAAGGCCCTGGTATCCGAGACGGCTCTTAGGGCACTGGTTCAGGGCCATCTCCCTGCGGAGGAGTATTGCACCCAATTCAGACGGTGGTGTGTCCCCTCTGGATGGAATGAACCAGCCCTGAAGAGTCAGTTTAGGTCTGGTCTGTCTGATATTTTAAAAGATCTATTAGTCAGTTATCAAGTTCCAGAGACCTTAGAGGAGATGATGACCCTAGTTGTCCGACTTGACCGACGAGTTAGAGAGAGACGACAGGAACGACAGTTCTGTTCTCAGATGGTGGTCCAGCCAGAGGCCTTTTCCAGGGACAACACTGAGGTCTCCACCGAGGATCCCATGCAGGTTGGCATGACCCGGGGTAATCTTCGTCGCAGAGAGTGCTTCTACTGTGGAGATCCTGGCCATTGGATCAACAAGTGTCCTAAGAGGGTCCTCTCTGACAAGTCTCCTAAGGCAAGACAACCTAAAGACCAGGTACACCCTGATTTTTCTAAATATAAGCTTTTGGTACCCATAACAATTTCTCTGGGGGTTAATAAGTGGCCGGGTAAGGCCTTTATTGATTCCGGTTCAGCGGCCAGCTTTATTGACTTAGAATTTTCTAGTAAATTGGGTATTCCAATGTTTGCTTTACCTACACCTATCCATGTCATGGCTATTGATGCTACTCCCCTGATTGGTGGTACGGTGAGGTCATGTACCTCTGAAATTTCTCTGACCGTGGGTGTGTGCCGGTTGAGGTGGTACTAGGGTTGCCTTGGCTCCGTTTACATAACCCCACAATTGATTGGTTCAAAGGAGAGTTGGTGAAATGGGGACCTAAGTGTGACTCATGCTTGTCCGTGGTCCAGGCTGGGGTTTCAGTAAGGTCTAATACATTACCTTCAGTTATTAAAGAATATTCTGATGTATTCTCATCCCCTATTCCAGAGGTTCTACCCCCCCATAGACCGTATGATTGCGCCATAGAGCTAATAGAGGGTGCCGAATTTCCTAAAGGGCGAATTTATAATCTTTCAGGGCCCGAACGCAAGTCTATGGAAGATTATATTAAGGAGAGCCTTGCTAATGGGCATATTAGACCTTCAGTCTCTCCTAAGGGAGCAGGGTTTTTCTTTGTTAAAAAGAGGGATGGTGGTCTTAGGCCTTGTATTGATTACCGGAGACTAAATAAGATCACTGTCCAAAATAGATACTCTCTCCCATTGATTCCGGATTTATTTAACCAGGTTCTGGGGGCAACCTGGTTTTCCAAGATGGACCTGAAAGGGGCATACAATCTAATCCGAATCAAGGAGGGAGACGAATGGAAGACGGCGTTCAATACTCCGATAGGACACTTTGAATATCAGGTGATGCCTTTTGGACTCAGCAATGCCCCAGCTGTGTTCCAAAACTTAATGAACGATATTCTTAGAGATTTTTTAGGTAAATTTATTATTGTCTATCTTGACGACATTTTGATATTCTCTCCTGGTTTCGAATCTCATGTGTCCCATGTCAAACAAGTATTAGAGGTGTTGAGGGAGAACCAGCTATCCGCTAAGCAAGAGAAATGTGTCTTTGGTGTACAGGAGATACTGTTTCTAGGGCATGTTTTGACTCCCCACGCCTTTAAGATGGATCCTGGTAAGGTTTTAGCAATTAAGGAATGGGTAAGGCCTTCATCCTTAAAGGCTTTACAACGGTTTTTGGGTTTCGCTAATTACTATCGTAAATTTATCATAAATTTTTCTGTAATTGCTAAGCCATTGACCGACCTTACGAAGAAAGGGGCGGATTTGGAGAATTGGTCTACCAAGGCCATTTCTTCATTTGAAACATTAAAAAAGGCATTTAGTAGTGCTCCCATTCTGATCCAGCCTGATCAGGAGAGACCCTTTATTGTGGAGGTGGAGGCGTCCGAGGACGGCGTAGGAGCAGTCCTTTCACAAGGTCCTGCTAGCCTCACTAATCTGAGACCGTGTGCCTTCTTCTCCAGGAAATTCTCTCCCACGGAGAGAAACTACGACATTGGGAATAGGGAGCTGCTGGCCATTAAATGGGCATTTGAGGAGTGGAGGCATTTTTTGGAGGGGGCAAGGCATCGAGTAACTGTTGTCACTGATCATAAAAACCTAATGTTTCTCGAGTCGGCTAAGAGGTTGAATCCCCGACAAGCCCGATGGGCTCTGTTTTTTACCCGTTTTGATTTCTCCATTACGTTCAGGCCGGGAAGTAAAAATGTGAAAGCAGACGCATTATCCCGGAGCTTCCATGCCTTTCAACCCACTGAGACGCCGCCTAAATCCATCCTACCAGCAAATATCTTCTTAGCAGCTCTAACCCAGGATATCTCGGCTCGCATTAAGGCTGAACAACATCTGGCACCGGTATCCACCCCAACAGATAAAATGTTTGTTCCCGTACAATTTTGTCTCCAGCTGTTGGGGGAGTGTCACGATTCTGCCTTTTGTGGACATCCGGGTGTTGAGGGCACTAAGGATCTGGTTTCTAGATCCTATTGGTGGCCCACTCTGACCAGGAATGTCAAGTCCTACGTGTCAGCCTGTGAGGTTTGTGCCAGGTCTAAGACACCTAGGACTCGCCCTGCTGGTAACCTACGACCCCTAACCCTTCCCAGTAGACCCTGGTCCCATATCTCGATGGACTTTATAACTGACCTACCGCTGGCGGAGGGTAAGACTGTGGTTTGGGTAGTGGTCGATAGGTTTAGCAAGATGGTTCATTTCATTTCCCTGTCTAAACTTCCGAATGCTAAAACCCTGGCGTCTATTTTTGTGAGAGAGATTGTTCGTTTACATGGCATCCCGGAAAACATTGTTTCTGACAGGGGTGTGCAGTTTGTGTCCAAATTCTGGAGGGCCTTCTGTCAAAGATGTAAAATTTCATTGTCTTTTTCTTCCGCCTACCATCCTTAGAGTAATGGGCAGACTGAACGCCTTAATCAGTCTGTGGAACAATTCTTGAGGTTGTATGTTGCTGATAACCAGCAATTATTGGTCAAATTCCTTCCGTTGGCTGAATTTGCTTTGAATAACCGTGTCAATTCTTCTGCTGGGGTCTCCCCTTTCTTTTGTAACCATGGTTTTCATCCCCGGTTTCATTCTGGGTCGTCCGTCTCCTCCTCTAACCCTGAAGCGGATAAACTCTCCTCCGAACTGTGCACAGTTTGGGCCCGGGTTCAATCGAACCTAGAAAAGGCTCAAAGTTCTCAAAAACTCAAGGCCGATAGGAGACGTTCAAGGGGGGTGAACTTTCAGGTTGGGGATAAAGTATGGTTGTCCTCCAAGAATCTATCTCTCAAGGTAACTTCTAAAAAATTTGCTCCTCGTTTTATTGGACCATATAAGATCACGGAGGTGACTTTGAGGTTGGAGCTGCCCGAGTCATTCCACATTCATAATGTGTTCCATAAATCTCTGCTTAAAAAATATTTTGAACCGGTAGTACCATCAAAAGCCTCGCCTCCGCCAGTTCTTGTTAATGATGCTGTCGAGTATGTGGTGTCTAAAATAGTGGATGTCAGGAAGGTGCGTAATTCCTTGCAGTACCTGATTCACTGGAAGGGGTATGGACCTGAAGAGAGATCTTGGGTACCTGCTAGGGAGGTTCATGCTCCTAGACTTCTTCGTAAATTTCATTTAGAACACCCTGAAAAGCCATCGCCTGAAGTCTTGGGTCCGGTGGCCCCTCGTAAAAGGGGGGGTACTGTCACGGGGTTCCGAAGGTGCACTCCATTGCCCACAGACCTGTTGCTTAGCTTTGGGAATGAGGATTTGTGCTTGACCTCATTCCCAGGGCGGCTTTGCTGGCTGGGTGGCTCCCTGCTCCTAGTCTGCCTTGAGCGCCGAGCTGATCACTCGGTGCTCGACTGGTTGGCCTGTCGGTCATGTGACGCTGGCCACATCACATGACCCTCACTCCCCACTATAAATACAGGCAGCCTGCTGGCCACAAGTTGCCTGTTAATTTGTAGGTTCCTGGCTATTTGTTGGACTACTGAATACTTACCTGATCCTGTTCCCTGACCATCCTCTGCCTGCTCCTCTGGTACTGCGCATCCGTCCTGGTATTGTGACCTCGGCTCCCACCTGACTACTCTCTTAGGACTCCTCTTGTACTTCGCTACTCTCCTGGTATTTGACCCCGGCTTCTCCTGACCATTCTTTGCTTAATCCTTTGTACTGCGTAGCTCTCTTGGTTCTGACCCGGTCCGTTCATGTTCCGTATTTTGTCTTGTCTGTCTTCCCTGCACGTATCCTAAGTTAGGGACTGCCGTCCAGTTGTCCCCTGTCATCAGGACTCGTGAGGCAAGTAGGCAGGGCTAGGGGTGAGGGTGGAGCGCAGTGGTCACTACCCTTCCCCCTGTGTGTGTGTGGACGTGACCGTTACAGATTCCTATCAGTGCTGGGAGGTCAGGCTAGGAGCTACGTTGCGGACTCGCTGCGGGAGTAACGCTGGTCTGCAAAGGGGCCAGAGTCACCATGTAGCCCCAGGGACGACCACTTTACACCACTTTGCACTTAGTCCATCCTTTTTGTATGCACGGTACGGACAGAACAGCAGGGTTAGGGCGTGCAGCATCGCAGACATGGTGAGCGGGAGAGGTCGCAATTAGGGAACAATGTTTTATGCGAATCGACTTCGGATGTTTCATTCGAAGTCGATTCACTCATCCCTAGTCGCAATAACGACTGTACAAGCGTCATGGACGCCTATACAGACAGATTTCCTCCCAAACAAATGTCTAATGCATATAAATATTACTGCCATTCATGGAGCAGGGGAGCACGCGCCACTGCCGACTGCTCATGAAGTGCCAGAGACAGCATGGCAGGAACGGAGCCTCTTCTGACCATGTGCACCAGCAGTGCCAGCGTGCCCTGCAGACTTCTATCTGCTGCTGGGAGCTCAATGTGGAGGTTTATGATTGGAAAAACTAATAGCCAAGAGGCTAAAGAAAACCCTGCTCCTGACCCTTATGTTACAACTAAAATTTGGCGACTAAAAAATTTCATTTGGCTCCTAAATTTTTCAGATTAGGAGACAATGGCTCCTTGATGGGTTTTTTTGTCTGGAGCCCTGCGGTGTGCACTTGGGGTTCCATATGGGTGATATCAGGGCTGTATCGTGTGCTCCAACCAATCGGGTGTGTCCCTCAGGGTGCTCCCCCTCACAGAGGCTGCAGCTGCATCCCCCTCCTCCCCGGCTGTATTACACCGGCTGATGGATTTTTCGAGTATTTGAGGACATGGATGCTGCCTTCATAGATTTACTGGAATTAATGAGATAATTTCTCAGAAGAAAGTCCTGTGATGCTGCAGACATTTCCCAGTTAGATCTGGCACACTGCAGCACAAAGGATTTCAGGAGGGGAAGAGTTACATAGTGGAGAAGGCAGGTCCCAGCAGCACAGAGGATTTCAGTAGGGGAGTGCACTATCTATACATCATGAGCACATACCTGACTCTCATCTTCTACGTCACACGCACGGTAATCAACATTCTGGTAACGGATAAATCTAAGATTCACGGAATTGACAGAATTTTACTACCATCGTGTTGGAGATCAGAGGAAGCCGGATCCTCACCTGACACATGGGCCCGGAGTCAGGCGGGAGCGCAAGTCATGGGGGGATTTTTAAGAGCAGTTTTCAATTACATGAAATGTGTCTGAGTGCAAATGAATCCTGTTCCTGTGCCGAGAGCGAGCGGAACGTTCTACGTATCATGTAACGCTCTGCCAAAGATGTAACATTATCATACAAACAACAGGAGTCTGAAGGTGATCCGGACCCGTCCTAACCTCACTGCGATCTTACATAGAGGCCGACAGACAGATATGAGATAGATAGATATGTGATAGATAGAGAGATAGATAGATAGATAATAGATAGATAGATATGAGATAGATAGATATGAGATAGATAGATAGATAGATAGATAGATAGATAGATAGATAGATAGAGAGATAGATAGATAATAGATAGATATGTGATAGATAGGAGATATGTGATAGATATGTGATAGATAGATAATAGATAGATATGAGATAGACAGATATGTGATAGATAGATAGATAGAGAGATAGATAGATAGATATGAGATATGAGATAGACAGATATGTGATAGATAGGAGATAGATAATAGATAGATGATAGATAGATAGATAGATAGATAGATAGATAGATAGATAGATAGATAGATAGATAGATAGACAGATATGTGATAGATAATAGATGGATAGATAGATATGAGATAGATATGAGATAGATAATAGAAAGATATGAGATCGATAGATAGATAGATAGATGATAGATAGGAGATAGATAGATAATAGATAGATAATAGATAGATAGAAAGATATGAGATAGATAGATAGATAGATAGATGATAGATATAAGATAGACAGATATGTGATAGATAGGAGATATGAGATAGACAGATATGTGATGGATAGATAGATAGATAGATAGATAGATAGATAGATAGATAATAAATGGATAGATAGATAATAGATAATAGATAGACAGATATGAGATAGATAGATAATAGATATAAGATAGATGATAGATAGATATTAAATGGATAGATATGTGATAGATATGAGATAGATAGATAGATAATAGATAGATAGATAATAGATAGATAATAGATAGATAGATAGATAATAGATAGATAGATAGATAATAGATAGATAGATAGATAGATAATAAATGGATAGATAGATAATAGATAATAGATAGACAGATATGAGATAGATAGATAATAGATATAAGATAGATGATAGATAGATATTAAATGGATAGATATGTGATAGATATGAGATAGATAGATAGATAGATAGATAATAGATAGATAGATAGATAATAGATAGATAGATAGATAATAGATAGATAATAGATAGATAGATAGATAGATAATAGATAGATAGATAATAGATAGATATTAAATGGATAGATATGTGATAGATAGATATAGAGACAGATATGTGATAGATATGTGATAGATATGAGATAGATATGTGATAGATATATAGATAGATGATAGTAGACAGCTGTTGTATTATCTCCACGTTATAATGTTACGGCTCTCCTGACTGTGACGGATTACCGTACGGTGGGCGCAGTAAGGTCGCCGCCTCCGCTCGCTGTGAGACATTACTCACGGCGCTGACCCGGCCGATCACACCAATTACCGTCCTGTGTTCTGTTTATTGGATCCATGTGTGGGCATCGCCCTGGACGGCAGGAAGCCACTTGTAGAAATGGGAACATATTGGTACAACATGTCTGAGCGGCCGGCGGACATGCGATCCGCCTCGCCCTGCTCCACAATGAACCAGGACGTTACCTGCTCATGAATACTCATGGCTCTGGGGAGGATTAAAGGCCACTCCATAACTGTTTAAAGATGGTGGCGAGCCCCTGCCCCGGAATCTGCAGTAATCGTGTCTGGCTATGTCCTGATACCTCCCCTCTTCCCGTGTCACTGCAGCATTAGACCGGTTTAACAATCAGGAGTGACGGCCCTTGTAGAACTGAAACAGCGGTCATAATGGACGTCACCCAGCTTTTCTAGGAGCAGATCGGCTCTCATTCTTTGTTTCCGCTTAATGGACATACAGAAGTATTTGAACCCCCTGCGATTTTGCACGTTCTCCCACTTAGAAATCATGGAGGGTCTGACATTCACATTGTAGGTGCAGTCCCACCTGAGGGACAGAATAAAAAAAAATCATTCAGGAAATCCCATTGTATGATTATTAAATAATGTCTTTGTCTTGCTGCTGAACAGAAGTATCTGAACACCTGAGACAATCCGTGTTACTATTTGGTCCAGAAGCCTTTGTTTGCAGTTCCAGAGGTCAGACGTCTCCTGTAGATCTTGACCAGGTTTGCAGACACTGCAGCAGGGGTTTTGTCCCGCTCCTCCACACCGATCTCCTCTAGATCGGTCAGGTTTCGGGGCTGTCGCCGAGCAACACGGAGTTTCAGCTCCCTCCAAAGATGTTCTATTGGATTTCGGTCTGGAGACGGGCTAGGCCACTCCAGAACCTTGATATCCTTCTTACGGAGCCGCTCCTTGATTATCCTGGCTGTGTGCTTCGGGTCGATGTCATGTTGGAAGACCCAGCCACGACCCATCTTCAATGCTCTGACTGAGGGAAGGAAGTTGTTGCTTAAAATCTTACAATAAACGGCCCCATTCATCCTCTCCTTAATACAGTGCAGTCGTCCTGGCCCCTCCACAGAAAGCCCCCCCAAAGCATGATGTTACCCCCTCCATGCTTCACAGTAGGGACGGTGTTCTTGGGATGCAACTCATCCTTCTTTTTCCTCCAAACACGAGTAAAGTTTAGACCAAAAAGTTCTACTTTGGTCTCCTCTGACCACATGACTTTCTCCCCGGCCTCCTCTGGATTATCCAGATGGTCATTGGCAAACTTCAGACGGGCCTGGACATGTGATGAGTTGAGCAGGGGGACCTTCTGTGCAATGCATGATCTGAAACCATGACGGCCTAGTGTTCTACCGACAGTGACCTCTGAAGCTGTGGTCCCCGCTCTCTTCATGTCATTGACCAGCTCCTCCCTGGTAGTTCTGGGCTGATTCCTCACCTTTCTTATCATCAGTGATACCCCACGAGGTGAGATCTTGCATGGAGCCCCAGGCCGAGGAGACTGACAGTCGTCTTTAGCCTCTTCCATTTTCTAACAATTGCTCCAACAGTTGATCTATTTTCACCAAGCTGCTTGGCAATTGCCCCGTAGCCCTTTCCAGCCTTGTGGAGGTCCACAATTTTGTATCTGGTGTCTTTTGACCGCTCTTTGGTCTTGCCCATGGTAGTAGTTGGTGTCTGACTGACTGTGGGGTGGACAGGGGTCTTTGCAGAGCTCAGAGAGGTGCTGCTAAGTTAGATTAATGAGTGGAGTAGAGGTGGACTTTATAAAGGCGCAGTAACAGGTCATCGAGAGCCAGAATTCTTGCTGTCTCTCAGGTGTTCAGATACTTCTGTTCAGCCGTGCAAAACAAAGACATTCTTTAAAAATTATACAATGTGATTTCCTGAATATTTATTTTCTTTTATTCTGTCTCTCAGATGGGAATGCCCCTACAATGTGAATGTCAGACCCTCCATGATTTCTAAGTGGGAGAACGTGCAAAATCGCAGGGTGTTCATATACTTCTGTTCCTCACTGTATGTCTCTGTACAACTGTACTGTGCAACAATGTATCTACATAACCATGTGACTGTAAGGCCCTCTTTTACACTACGTTTTTTTTTTTTTCGTTTTGCTGTCCATTTTTTGCGTTCTGTATACGGTCCGTATACGGAACCATTAATTTCAATGGGTCCGCAAAAAAAAACGGAATGCATACGGAAATGCATCCGTATGTCTTCCGTATCCGTTCCATTTTTGCGGAACCATCTATTGAAAATGTTATGCCCAGCCCAATTTGTTCTATGTAATTACTGTATACTGTATATGCCATATGGAAAAACGGAACGAAAAAACGGAAACAAAAAACGGAACAACGGATCCGTGAAAAACGGACCGCAAAACACTGAAATAGCAATATGGTAGTGTGAAAGAGGCCTAACAATGTAACTTTCTACATCAGGAGCGGCTGATATCAGTCCCATATGATGTAATGTCTCTGGAGGTTATATCAGCACAGGAGCATTATAAGAGGAGCGGCTGATATCAGTCACATATGATGTAATGTCTCTGGAGGTTATATCAGTACTGGAGCGCTATAAGAGGAGCGGCTGATATCAGTCACATAGGATGTAATGTCTCTGGAGGTTATATCAGATCTGGAGCGTTATAAGAGGAGCGGCTGATATCAGTCACATAGGATGTAATGTCTCTGGAGGTTATATCAGAGCTGGAGCGTTATAAGAGGAGTGGCTGATATCAGTCACATAGGATGTAATGTCTCTGGAGGTTATATCAGAGCTGGAGCGTTACAAGAGGAGCGGCTGATATCAGTCACATATGCTGTAATATCTCTGGAGGTTATATCAGCACTGGAGAGTTATAAGAGAAGCGGCTGATATCAGTCACATGTGATGTAATGTCTCTGGAGGTTATATCAGAGCTGGAGCGTTATAAGAGGAGCGGCTGATATCAGTCACATATGACATAATGTCTCTGGAGGTTATATCAGCGCTGGAGCGTTATAAGAGGAGCGGCTGATATCAGTCACATATTGTCACCACCAGTTCTGTGAGAAGGTCTGACAGACGTTCTTCTCTACCTCTTGTATGACGTTCTTTGTTTTGGTTTCACTTTGTCATCACTTTTCCTTCTCCCAGGTGTCACCTATTTAGACTAATCGTCTCCCTTTATATTCCCTCCCATACTGCCTCACTTTGCGGTTTATACTACTTCCTGGATGAGGTGTTCACTGCTGGAGGCTGCTGCTGCTGTTTGCTCAGATAAGTCTTTTCCTTTATTGTGTTTCCTTGCTGGCTTGATTCTAGGTGACCCTGACTCCGTCCGTATTCAGTGCAGGGAGCCGGTGGTCGTGTCCCCTCACTATTATAGGGTTTTCAGGTGTCACACAGTCTTAGGTATGTGGGCATGCAATCGACTACCATTGAGACCCATGCATGGGCATAGAAGTCAGGGAGAGCTCTTAGGGTTTTAAAGGGCTCACCTACACTCACCTAAAGAATTATTAGTGCCCCCATACTAATACGGTGTTGGACCCCCTTTTGCCTTCAGAACTGCCTTAATTCTACGTGGCATTGATTCAACAAGGTGCTGATAGCATTCTTTAGAAATGTTGGCCCATATTGATAGGATAGCATCTTGCAGTTGATGGAGATTTGAGGGATGCACATCCAGGGCACGAAGCTCCCGTTCCACCACATCCCAAAGATGCTCTATTGGGTTGAGATCTGGTGACTGTGGGGCCATTTTAGTACAGTGAACTCATTGTCATGTTCAAGAATCCAATTTGAAATGATTGGAGCTTTGTGACATGGTGCATTATCCTGCTGGAAGTAGCCATCAGAGGATGGATACATGTTCTCATTCTGTTTACGCCAAATTCGGACTCTACCATTTGAATGTCTCAACAGAAATCGAGACTCATCAGACCAGGCAACATTTTTCCAGTCTTCAACAGTCCAATTTTAGTGAGCTCATGCAAATTGTAGCCTCTTTTTCCTATTTGTAGCCCATCCGCCTCAAGGTTGTGCGTGTTGTGGCTTCACAAATGCTTTGCTGCAGACCTCGGTTGTAACGAGTGGTTATTTCAGTCAACGTTGCTCTTCTATCAGCTTGAATCAGTCGGCCCATTCTCCTCTGACCTCTAGCATCCACAAGGCATTTTCGCCCACAGGACTGCCGCATACTGGATGTTTTTCCCTTTTCACACCATTCTTTGTAAACCCTAGAAATGGTTGTGCGTGAAAATCCCAGTAACTGAGCAGATTGTGAAATACTCAGACCGGCCCGTCTGGCACCAACAACCATGCCACGCTCAAAATGGCTTAAATCACCTTTCTTTCCCATTCTGACATTCAGTTTGGAGTTCAGGAGATTGTCTTGACCAGGAGCCCCCCCTAAATGCATCGAAGCAACTGCCATGTGATTGGATGACTAGATAATTGCATTAATGAGAAATAGAACAGGTGTTCCTAATAATTCTTTAGGTGAGTGTATATTCTCCTTATTTTGGGATCAAGCCAGTCGGTCATTTATTTATAAGTTCCAGCTATCTGCAACTTCATCAGTGACATTATAAAAGGCCTTACCGTCTTAAGCATGGATCCGGTTTCAGCCTTGATTGACCGCATGCAAGGTCTTTCACTGGAGGTAGCAGATCTACGTAAAACTGTGTCTCAGTTTCAGGTGACCGATTCTGCAGGCGTTCATTGAGTTTGTTCCGAGCCTAAGATCTCGCTTCCGGATACGTTCTCCGGGGGTAGTGAGAATTTTGTTCGCTTTAGAGAGTGTGACGGTAACGTACACTACACACAGGGGGGAGGATAGTGACCACTGCGCTCCACCCTCACCCCTGGCCCTGCCTACTTGCCTCGCAAGTCCTAATGACAGGGGACAACTAGACGGCAGTCCCTAACTTAGGATACGTGCTGGGAAGACAGACAAGACAAATAACGGAACGTGAACGGACCGGGTCAATACATATAGAGCTACGCAGTACTAAGGAATGAGCAGAGAATAGTCAGGAAAAGCCGAGGTCAAATACCAGGAGAGAAACAAAGTACAACAGGAGTCCGCAAAGAATCGTCAGGTGGAAGCCGGGGTCAGAATACCAGGAGAGATGCGCAGTACAGGAGGAGCAGGCTGATAATCGTCAGGGAACACAGGATCAGGTAAGTATGCAGGAACAAAACAATCACCAGATACCTAAAATTAACAGGCAACCTCTGGCCAGCAGGCTGCCTGTATTTATAGTGGGGAGTGAGGGTCATGTGACGTGGCCAGCATCACATGACCGACAGACTGACTAGTCGAGCACCGAGTGATCAGCTCAGCGATCAAGGCAGACCTAGGAGCAGGGAGCCTACCAGCTAGCAAAGCTGCCCTGGGAACAAGGTCAAACACAGATCCTCGCTCCCGAAGCTAAGCAGCGGGTCTGCGGCTAATGGGAGACCGAGTGCGCCTTCGGCACCCCGTTACAGAGAGGCTTGCAAACTCCATTTTCGCCTACTTCCCCATTCCTCTGGTGATGAGGAGCAGAGGGTGGGGATCATCATCTTGTTGCTCAGGGATAACGCTCAGTCTTGGGCCTTTTTGCTGCCGGTGGGGGCACGGCCTCTCCGATCGGTGGATGATTTTTTTGTAGCCCTGGGGCAGATATATGATGACCCGCAACGTATTGCTCTGGCTGAATCTAAACTGCGTCTTTTATGCCAGGGTAAACAGTCCGCAGAGATATATTGTTCTGAATTTCGGAGATGGGCAGCTGATACTGGTTGGAATGATGCTGCACTCTGAAGTCAATTTTGCCATGGTCTTTCGGAAAGATTGAAAGATGCATTCGCTTTTCATGAGAGACCAGCGTCGTTAGAGTCTGCCATGTCTCTAGCTGTTCGTATTGACAGGCGTCTTAGGGAGAGAGAGGAGACTACTCCTTCCTGTCATATTCAGTCCAAGGACAGTGGGGCTGTCTCATTCAGTGCGCAGGGGTCTCAGTCTCTCTCAATCCCCTCTGAGCAGGAGGCCATGCAGCTGGGTTTGCTTGCCTCTGATAGTAGAGGATTCAGCTCTCAGAGGAGGGTTTGTTTCTGTTGTGGGGGTATAAATTATTTGGCTAATGTTTGCCCATCTAGGAGTTTCATGGAGTTTTCTGAGGGTAATAAAAAAAAAAAAAAGAAATCCTCTAAAAACTTTCCATTTGCTACTATTGGCAAGGTTGATGCGGAAATTGAAGGTTTGCCATTTGCTTGTAGTTCCCGTTTTCTCCTACCTGCCAGGTGGCGCTAGATAGCAAGAACATTGTTTGTGAGATTTTTGTAGATAGTGGAGCAGCTGTCAATCTCATTGATAATCAATTTGCTATAACACATGGTTTCCAGGTATGCACTTTGGAAAAGGATATACCTCTTTTTGCTATCGATTCCGCTCCACTTTCTCAAAGATCGTTAAAGGGCATAGTTCACAATATCCGTTTGACTGTGGGTGATGCTCATGTTGAGGATGTGTCATGTTTTGTCCTAAGCGGATTACCTACTCCTCTAGTGTTGGGGCTACCCTGGCTCACTAAACATAACCCCACCATTGATTGGCAAGCAAGGCAAATAAATGGTTGGAGTGACTTTTGCAGAGAGAATTGCCTCATGACATCTGTTTCAGAGGTTTCTACCAAGACTGTGCCATCTTTTCTCTCTGAATTTTCGGATTTGTTTTCCGAGAGTGGTGTCCAGGAGTTGCCCCCTCACCGGGAGTACGACTGCCCTATTAATCTCATCCCAGGCGCCAAGCTGCCTAAATCTCGTTTATACAATCTCTCCTAACATGAAAGAGTCGCTATGCGTACTTATATCTCTGAGAGCCTGAGAAAGGGACACATACGACCCTCGAAGTCACCTGTTGCCGCTGTTTTTTTTTTTGTTAAGAAAAAAGATGCTTCTTTAAGACCTTGTCTGGATTTCAGGGAGCTGAACCGTATCACGATTCGTGACCCATATCCGCTTCCTCTGATCTCGGACCTGTTTAACCAGATTGTTGGGGCTAAAGTTTTTTCTAAGTTGGATCTAAGAGGGGCATACAACCTAGTCAGGGTCAGGGAAGGGGACGGCCTTCAATACCCCTGAGGGCCATTTCGAGAATTTGGTTATGCCCTTTGGTTTGATGAATGCTCCGGCCGTCTTCCAACATTTTGTGAACAGCATATTTTATCATTTAATGGGGAAATTTGTACTGGTGTATCTGGATGACATTTAGATTTTTTCTCCTGATTTCAAGACTCATCGGGATCACCTACATCAGGTCTTGCTCATTCTGCGGGAGAATAAATTGTACGCTAAACTGGAAAAATGTGTGTTTGCGGTTCTGGAGATTCAATTTCTTGGTTTTCTTCTCTCCGCTTCTGGTTTTCGGATGGACCCCGAGAAGGTCCGCGATGTGATTGATTGGGAGCTTCCTGAGAATCAGAAGGAGCTGATGCGGTTTTGGGGTTTTGCCAATTATTACAGAAAGTTCATTTTGAATTATTCCTCTGTTGTTAAGCCACTCACTGATATGACTAAAAAGGGGGTAGATTTTTCCTCCTGGTCGGTAGATGTGCTTAAGGCCTTTTCTAGTATCAAAGACAGTTTTGCTTCCGCTCCCATTTTGGTTCAACCTGATGTCTCTCTACCTTTTATTGTTGAGGTGGACGCTTCTGAGGTGAGTGTGGGTGCGGTCTTATCTCAGAGTCCCTCTCCTGCCAAATGGCGACCGTGTGCCTTTTTCTCAAGGAAACTCTCCTCCGCAGAGAGAAATTACGATGTGGGAGATAGGGAGTTGTTGGCCATCAAATTAGCATTTGAGGAATGGCGCCATTGTTTAGAGGGAGCCAGACACCCTATTACCGTGTTTACCGACCATAAGAATCTGGCCTACTTGGAATCGGCCAAGCGTCTGAACCCGAGACATGCCAGATGGTCTTTGTTTTTTTATAGGTTTAATTTTGTTGTTACGTTCTGCCCTGGGGTTAAAAATGTGAAGGCGGATGCCCTGTCACGTTGTTTTCCGGGAGGAGGGAACTTTGAAGACCCGGGTCCCATTTTGGCTGAAGGGGTGGTCGTCTCTGCTCTTTATCCTGATTTGGAGGCAGAGGTTCAGGCAGCCCAGGCAGAGGCTCCTGATCTTTGTCCTCCTGGGAGGTTGTTTGTGCTTCTCGCTTTACGACACAAGGTTTTTAAGGAGCACCACGATACTGTCCTTGCTGGGTACCCGGGGAGTAGAGCCACAGTGGATCTCATTGCTCGGAGATTCTGGTCGCCGGCTCTTCGTAAGACGGTTGAGGATTTTGTGGCAGCCTGAGAGACCTGCACTCGTGCCAAGGTCCTTCATTCACGGCCATCGGGTTCTCTCCTCCCGTTACCCATTCCTTCCCGTCCTTGGATGCATCTGTCCATGGACTTCATTACGGACCTGCCTCGTTCCTCGGGGAAGACTGTGATTCTGGTGGTAGTGGACCGTTTTAGCAAAATGGCGCATTTCATTCCCTTTCCTGGGTTACCCAATGCTAAGACGCTGGCGCAAACGTTTGTTGATCACATTGTTAAATTGCATGGCATTCCTTCGGACATCGTTTCTGATAGGGGCACGCAATTTGTTTCCAGATTCTGGAAGGCTTCTGTTCTCGCTTGGGGGTTCGGTTGTTTTTCTCTTCTGCTTTTCACCCGCAGTCGAATGGTCAGACCGAACGCATCAATCAGAATCTGGAGACATATCTGCGCTGTTTTGTGGCGGAGAATCAGGAGGATTGGTGTTCTTTTTTGTCCCTTGCTGAGTTTGCTTTAAATAACCGTCGCCAGGGGTGCATATGGGTTTCATCCGCAGTTTGGGACATTCTCTGGAGAGGGGTCTTCTGGTTTACCCGATGAGGAGAGATTCAAGGCAATCTGAAGAGGATGAGTGAGAGATATAAGCGTGTGGCGGATAAGAGACGTGTGCCTGGTCCGGACCTGAATGTGGGTGATCTGGTGTGGTTGTCTACAAAGAATATCAAACTGAAGGTTCCCTCCTGGAAGTTGGGTCCTAAGTTTATTGGGCCTTACAAGATCTTGTCAGTCATCAATCCCGTTGCCTTCCGTCTTGATCTTCCTCAGACTTGGAAGATCCATAATGTTTTTCTCAGGTCCCTATTAAAACCTTATGTCCAATGCACTGTACCCTCCTCTTTGCCTCCTCCTCCGATTTTTGTTGATGGTAATCTTGAATTTCAGGTCTCTAGGATTGTGGATTCTCGCATTATCCGCAGTTCTCTCCAGTACCTCGTTCATTGGGAGGGTTATGGTCCTGAGGAGAGGATGTTGGTCCCAGTGGCGGACATTAAGGCCACTCGTCTCATCAGGGCTTTCCATCGGTCTCATCCTGAGAAGGTGGGCTCTGAGTGTCCGGAGTGCACCCGTAGAGGGAGGGGTACTGTCACCGCCAGTTCTGTGAGAAGGTCTGGCAGACGTTCTTCTCTACCTCCGGTATGACGTTCTTTGTTTTGGTTTCACTTTGTCATCTCCTTTCCTTCTGCCAGGTGTCACTTATTTAGACTAATCGTCTTTTTTTATATTCCCTCCCATACTGCCTCACTTTGCAGTTTATACTACTTCCTGGATGAAGTGTTCATTGCTGGAGGCTGCTGCTGCTGTTTGCTCAGATAAGTCTTTTCCTTTATTGTGTTTCCTTGCTGGCTTGATTCTAGGTGACCCTGACTCCGTCCGTATTCAGTGCAGGGAGCCGGTGGTCGTGTCCCCTCACTATTATAGGGTTTTCAGGTGTCACACAGTCTTAGGTACGTGGGCATGCAATCGTCTACCATTGAGACCCTTGCATGTGCATAGCAGTCAGGGAGAGCTCTTAGGGTTTTATAGGGCTCACCTATATGCTCCCTAGTTTGGGATCAAGCCAGTCGTCGTTTATTTATAAGTTCCAGCTATCTGCAACTTCATCCGTGACACATATGATGTAATGTCTCTGGAGGTTATATCAACACTGGAGCGTTATAAGAGGAGCCGCTGATATAAGTCACATGATATAATGTCTCTGGAAGTTATATCACAGCTGCAGTGTTATAAGAGGAGCGGCTGATATCAGTCACATATGATGTAATGTCTCTGGAGGTTATATCAGCGCTGGAGCGTTATAAGAGGAGCGTATAATATCAGTCACCTATGATGTAATGTCTCTGTAGGTTATATCAGTGCTGGAGCGTTATAAGAGGAGCGTATAATATCAGTCACCTATGATGTAATGTCTCTGTAGGTTATATCAGGGCTGGAGCGTTATAAGAGGAGCGGCTTATATCAGTCACATAGGATGTAATGTCTGGAGGTTATATCAGCACTGGAGCGATATAAGAGGAGTGCATGATATCAGTCACATGTGATGTAATGTCTCTGGAGGTTATATCAGCGCTGGAGCGTTATAAGAGGAGCGGCTGATATCAGTCACATATGATGTAATGTCTTTGGAGGTTATATCAGCGCTGGAGCGTTATAAGAGGAGCGTATAATATCAGTCACATGTGATGTAATGTCTCTGGAGGTTATATCAGCGCTGGAGCGTTATAAGAGGAGCGGCTGTTATCAGTCACATGTGATATAATGTCTCCGGAGGTTATATCAGTGCTGGAGTATTATAAGAGGAGCGGCTGATATCAGTCACATAGGATGTAATGTCTCTGGAGGTTATATCAGAGCTGGAGCGTTATAAGAGGAGCGGCTGATATCAGTCACATAGGATGTAATGTCTCTGGAGGTTATATCAGTGCTGGAGCGTTATAAGAGGAGCTGCTGATATCAGTCACATATGATGTAATGTCTCTGGAGGTTATATCAGTG
The DNA here is from genome assembly GCF_905171765.1 of Bufo bufo. Taxonomy (NCBI): domain Eukaryota; kingdom Metazoa; phylum Chordata; class Amphibia; order Anura; family Bufonidae; genus Bufo; species Bufo bufo. Next base: position 228,694,983 of record NC_053396.1, read on the forward strand.
CTGGAGCGTTATAAGAGGAGCGGCTGATATCAGTCACGTGTGATATAATGTCTCTGGAGGTTATATCAGTGCTGGAGCGTTATAAGAGGAGCGGCTGATATCAGTCACATATGATGTAATGTCTCTGGAGGTTATATCAGTGCTGGAGCGTTATAAGAGGAGCGGCTGTTATCAGTCACATGTGATATAATGTCTCTGGAGGTTATATCAGCTCTGGAGTGTTATAAGAGGAGCGGCTGATATCAGTCACATAGGATGTAATGTCTCTGGAGGTTATATCAGAGCTGGAGCATTATAAGAGGAGCGGCTGTTATCAGTCACATGTGATATAATGTCTCCGGAGGTTATATCAGTGCTGGAGTATTATAAGAGGAGCGGCTGATATCAGTCACATATGATGTAATGTCTCCCGGGCCCCCTAGCGCCCGGACTTCATGGGTCGCACTGATGTAACTTATTGTCATTTTCCGCCAGTTCCTCTGGAATGTTCCTCGCCCCTCTGGGTGTTATTACTGGGCTCAGGTTGAAGAGAAATGAATTGTTCTCAGTGTCAGTGCGGCGATGGCGTCCGATTATCTCCTCGTCCTCGCGTGCTCAGGATTGTATGATGATGTCATCGGTTCCCAGAATTTTATGTGTTCATGTTGGAGAACTTTGAACCTCAATAAAATTAACATAGCTGAGTGTCTGTTACAATGTATCCAGCTGGGACAACTCTGTGCAAGTTACCTGCATCGATACATTGTAACAGTCTCAGGAGAGGAGAAAGGTTTGTGCTGCTGCTGTCTTTATCTCACAGATAATTGTCTACACTGCTTAATTGTAACAAACCCTCAGCTGTGTGAGTAGGACTAGATGGGAGCAGGATTTCAGCCTCTGGATATAAGCAATACATGTTTACATTCACATTTAACCCCTTCCTGTAAGGACTGCCATTGAGTCATGTGACCCCCATGCGGCTCCTTATGTCACAGCTGATTCTCACATCCTCAGTTCTTCCTCCTGTAAATTCCAGGGTCTGGACTATTTCATCTGGCGCAGCCCGGGGCAGTGGGTTACTCCTGCTTCATCTCCTCCACTCACCGGGTGACAGTTCCCAGCACTGATCCTATACCTCACCCTCCCAAGAATGTGCAGGGCACCAGGGGCCGACCACTGACACTGCAGAGGATCATGGGGGGAGTAGTACACAATGCAATTGATTAATATTAAAGAGCCAAAACAGTATATAAGAGAAAGCGAAGCAACTGCGCTGCACGCCCCCCGTCTACAATAATCCAGCATTTGGGGGGAAGGGGGGCATCACTGTATATCGGGGCGGAAGTGCCAGTCAGGAGATTGGGAAAGCTGGGTGCAACCTGCAGAGGGAGCTGCAATAACAAATCAGGTGTCACCCAGCTTTCCCAGGAACAGAATATTAACTCCAGGAGAACTCAGGACTGGCACTTGTTTTATGGGTTAATGGGTTTTATGGGTTTAATTTCAGAACCTACCCCTGCAGTGCCCCCAGAAGACCAGCCGCAGTGCCCCCAGAAGACCAGCCACAGTTCACCCAGAAGACCAGCCACAGTGCCCCCAGAAGACCAACCACAGTGCCCTCAGAAGATTGACCACAGTGCCCCCAGAAGACCAACCACAGTGCCCTCAGAAGATTGGCCACAGTGCCCCCAGAAGATCGGCCGCAGTGCCCCCAGAAAACCGGCCGCAGTGCCCCCAGAAGACCAACCACAGTGCCCTCAGAAGATTGACCACAGTGCCCCCAGAAGACCAACCACAGTGCCCTCAGAAGATTGGCCACAGTGCCCCCAGAAGACTGGCTGCAGTGCCCCCAGAAAACCGGCCGCAGTGCCCCCAGAAGACCAACCACAGTGCCCTCAGAAGATTGACCACAGTGCCCCCAGAAGACCAACCACAGTGCCCTCAGAAGATTGGCCACAGTGCCCCCATAAGACTGGCTGCAGTGCCCCCAGAAAACCGGCCGCAGTGCCCCCAGAAGACCGGATGCAGTGCCCCTGAACACCGGCCGCAGTGCCCCCAGAAGACCGGCCGCAGTGCCCCCAGAAAACCTGCAGCAGCAGTGACCACACAAGAGCGGCCGCAGTGACCCCACAAGACCGGCTGCAGTGCCCCCAGAAGACCTGCAGCGGCAGTGACCACACAAGACCGGCCGCAGTGACCCCACAAGACCGGCCGCAGTGACCCCAGAAGACCGGCCGCAGTCACCCCACAAGACCGGCCGCAGTGACCCTATGAGTGGCCACAGAGCCCTCAGATGACTGGCCGCAGTGCCCCCAGAAGACAGGCCACAGTAACCCCAGAAGACCGGCCGCTTTGCCCCCAGAAGACCGGCAGCGGGAGTGACCACACAAGACCGGCCGCAGTCACCCCAGAAGACCGGCCATGGTGACTTGCCGCAGTGACCTCAGAGGTTGTGGACAGACCTTCTGACCTCAGGTCACCCCTGAGATAATCATCTGCTCCTGAGAGTTTGTCTTGTTGGCTGTGACTGTGGAAGGTCAGGGGTTAATCAGGAGGGTCTGGTCATGTGATTATTGTACCTGCCACAGGTAAGAGGCGCATATGACCCGAATTTCACACATACCCTGTATCAGTGCAGGCAGAATGTCTGTCTGTCCTTGCCATACAGGATTATTTAAAGGGGTCCTCTCACTTCAGCAGATGGCATTTATCATGTAGACGGGGTTAACATAAGGCACTTCCTAAAGTATTGGGATTCTCTATGTTGCCTCCTTGGCTGGCTGGATTTATTTTTCCATCACATTCTACATGGCTCGTATCCATGGTTACGACCACCGCTGCAGTGCAGATACTAGGTGGACGGGAGCAGCTGCGCATGCGTGCCTATGTACACTCCTGCGGTCACCAGAAAGGACAGCCCTTTTCCATACAGTGTACAAGCACGACCACCGCTGCTGAACTACAGGGTGGTCGTAACCATGGAAATGAGCCATGTATAATGTGATGGGGAAATGAATGAAGCAGCGTTACATGGAGGCAACATGGAGAATCCCAATATATTATAACTTTCTTTACATGATAAATGACGTCTGCTGAGACAACAAATGATTACATTGTAACAAACTCTCTGCTGTGAAAAGCATTAGGTCACATTTTATATTCTGGATGCAAATAAAAATGTTTTCATCCACTGACAGCAAGCAGAGTGAGGTCTTGAAGTTCCCCCTACTGCTGCTCCTCTGCAGTCAGTGCCGTTTATCTGCAGGATCCTCCCCAGCTGCCCCAGAATGGTCTCAGTGGCCCTGGGCCCCGCCATGAGCCGCTCCACAGTAATTATAATTGTATTCTCATCACTCCCTCCTGTAGAGATTAATGGGTTCAGGTGTTCAATCCATCACCAAAATGACATACAGATACTAAAAACCCATCCTGTCCACTGAGGGTTTGTCTAGAGAGCGACAGATACAGCTGTGTTCAAAATAATAGCAGTCCGACATCACAAACCTGAGCAATCACTGGTTTTGGTAGAAATTATATTTCTACATGGCAAATAATTGACTAGCAGGTGTAGTAGAGTAATAGAAACCCAACAGACCCAACAGTCATGACATGCATGATGCTGATTCTGTGTAATTCAATCACTTATTGAAAGGGGCATGTTCAAAATAATAGCAGTGTGGAGTTCAATGAGTGAGGTCATTCAATCTTTGAAAAACAGGTGGCAATTATTGCCCTTATTCAAAGAAGGAAGGCAGAAAATGTTGTACCTGCTGGTTACAGTGCATCTCTCTCTGAAATTCTGAGGAATATGGGTCGTTCCAGACATTGTTCAGAAGAACAGCGCGCCTTGATTAAAAAGTTATTTGGAGAGGGGAAAACATATAAAGAAGTGCAGAAAATGATAGGCTGCTCAGCTAAAAGGATCACAAATGCTTCAAAATGGCAACCAAAACCGGAAAGACGTGGAAGAAAGCGGAAAAACTACTATTCGAATGGATAGAAGAATAGCCAAAATGGCAAGAACTCGGCCAACAATCAGCTCCAGAAAGATGAAAGAAGGTGTCACCGCCATCTCTCTGAGAAGGTCTGGCAGACGTTCTTCTGTACCTCTTGCATGGTGTTCTTTGTTTTGGTTTCACTTTGTCATCTCCTTTCCTTCTCCCAGCTGTCACCTATTTACACTAATTGCCTTCCTTTATATTCCCTCCCATACTGCATCACTTTGCGGTTTATACTACTTCCTGGATTGAAGTGTTCACTGCTGGAGACTTCTGTTACTGCTTGTTCAGATAAGTCCTTTAATGTATTGTGTTTCCTTGCTGGCTTGATTCTAGGTGACCCTGACTCCCTCCGTATTAAGTGCAGGGAGCCGGTGGTCGTGTCCCCTCACTATTATAGGGTTTTCAGGTGTCACACAGTCTAGGTACGAGGGCATGCAATCGTCTACCTCTGAGACCCTTGTATGTGCTTAGCAGTCAGGGTGAGCTCTTAGGGTTTTATAGGGGTCACCTTTATGCTCCTTAGTTTGGGATCAAGCCAGAAGGATGTTTATCCATAACTTCCAGCTATCTGCAACATCATCAGTGACAGAAGGTGTAAAGTTCCCTGTGAGTCCTGTTACAATGAGAAGACGCCTATGTGAAGCCGAGCGATCTGCAAGAAGCCCCCGCAAAGTCCCACTGTTGGAAAAAATACATGTGCTGAAGAGGTTACAATCTGCCAAAGAGCACATTGACCGGCCTAAAGAGACATTCTGTGGACTGATGAAAGTAAGACGGTTCTTTTTGGGTCTAGTGGCCGGAGACAGTTTATCAGACGACCCCCGAACACTGAATTCAGCCACAGTACACTGTGAAGACAGAGAAGCATGGTGGACAAGCATCATGATATGGGGATGTTTCTCATACTACAGTGTTGGGCCTATTTATCTCATACCAGGGATATTGGATCAGTTTGAATCCATCAGAATACTGGAAGAGGTCATGCTGCCTTATGCTGAAGAGGAAATGCCCTTGAAATGGGTGTTCCAACAAGACAACGACCCCAAACACACCAGTAAACGGGCAACATCTTGGCTCCAGACCAACAAGATTGACGTTATGGAGCGGCCGGCCCAATCCCCGGATCTTTATCCAATAGAAAACTTGTGGGTGACATCAAAAATGCAGTTTCTGAGGCAAAACCAAGAAATAGAGAAGAACTGTGGATTGTGGTCCCATCATCCGGGGCTGGAGAACCTGGTCACAGGGGCAGAAGGTGGTGACTCCGAGCAGCACAGACGTCCAGCAGTTCTCAGAGACAGCGGTTGGCACATGATGACATCACACAGGATCCAGTCCATGGCACATGATGACATCACACAGGATCCAGTCCATGGCTCATGATGACATCACACAGGATCCAGTCCATAGCTCGTGATGACATCATATCTAGTTGCCCCCTCTGTGGCAGGCACTCCTGTGGGCCCCTGTGTGGCTGTGATCTCTGCACCTGCCTATTCCTGGCGACCTCTACGGGGGGAAGGATCCTGTCTCATATGAAACTTCTCCTTTACCTTTCTCTTCTCGCATCCATTATATTTGGACTTGGCCTGAAGGAAGATTTTGCTTGCACTTAATATTCTCTGAAAAGCGCGCTCTCTCATCGTCTGGGATGACCTTGCTCCGTTCTGAGGAGATCCCTGTGGCATTTCCTCTCCTCAAGAAAAGACCTGACCTGCTCCATAATTAACCTCCTGAGGTCTCCCGACGTGTCTAGAAAATCCCCTCCCCCATCACAGGAGAAAAACGGTAGAAATTCTCATCTCCATATTACAACACTGCGGAATATTTCTTTTAGTCCATCAAATAGGGCAGGAACAGGGGGCGGGGCTGTGACAACCACTCAGACAGGATATACAGGCAGGTTGTCAGCAGTAATAGATGTTCCTGTAGTATAAGGTGTGTGATCTCATGTCATTATATCAGTGATGTCATCAGCAGGGGGCGGGGCTGTGACTACCTCTCAGACAGGATATACAGGCAGGTTGTCAGCAGTAATAGATGTTCCTGTAGTATAAGGTGTGTGATCTCATGTCTGATCACATGTCATTATATCAGTGATGTCATCAGCAGGGGGCGGGGCTGTGACAACCTCTCAGACAGGATATACAGGCAGGTTGTCAGCAGTAATAGATGTTCCTGTAGTATAAGGTGTGTGATCTCATGTCTGATCACATGTCATTATATCAGTGATGTCATCAGCAGGGGGCGGGGCTGTGACTACCTCTCAGACAGGATATACAGGCAGGTTGTCAGCAGTAATAGATGTTCCTGTAGTATAAGGTGTGTGATCTCATGTCTGATCTCATGTCATTATATCAGTGATGTCATCAGCAGGGGGCGGGGCTGTGACTACCTCTCAGACAGGATATACAGGCAGGTTGTCAGCAGTAATAGATGTTCCTGTAGTATAAGGTGTGTGATCTCATGTCTGATCACATGTCATTATATCAGTGATGTCATCAGCAGGGGGCGGGGCTGTGACTACCTCTCAGACAGGATATACAGGCAGGTTGTCAGCAGTAATAGATGTTCCTGTAGTATAAGGTGTGTGATCTCATGTCTGATCACATGTCATTATATCAGTGATGTCATCAGCAGGGGGCGGGGCTGTGACTACCTCTCAGACAGGATATACAGGCAGGTTGTCAGCAGTAATAGATGTTCCTGTAGTATAAGGTGTGTGATCTCATGTCTGATCACATGTCAGTATATCAGTGATGTCATCAGCAGGGGGCGGGGCTGTGACTACCTCTCAGACAGGATATACAGGCAGGTTGTCAGTAGTAATAGATGTTCCTGTAGTATAAGGTGTGTGATCTCATGTCTGATCACATGTCATTATATCAGTGATGTCATCAGCAGGGGGCGGGGCTGTGACTACCTCTCAGACAGGATATACAGGCAGGTTGTCAGCAGTAATAGATGTTCCTGTAGTATAAGGTGTGTGATCTCATGTCTGATCACATGTCATTATATCAGTGATGTCATCAGCAGGGGGCGGGGCTGTGACTACCTCTCAGACAGGATATACAGGCAGGTTGTCAGTAGTAATAGATGTTCCTGTAGTATAAGGTGTGTGGATCTCATGTCTGATCACATGTCATTATATCAGTGATGTCATCAGCAGGGGGCGGGGCTGTGACTACCTCAGACATAATATACAGGCAGGTTGTCAGCAGTAATAGATGTCCCTGTAGTATAAGGTGTGTGACCTCATGTCTGATCACATGTCAGTATATCAGTGATGTCATCAGCAGGGGGCGGGGCTGTGACAACCTCTCAGACAGGATATACAGGCAGGTTGTCAGCAGTAATAGATGTTCCTGTAGTATAAGGAGTGTGATCTCATGTCTGATCACATGTCATTATATCAGTGATGTCATCAGCAGGGGGCGGGGCTGTGACAACCTCTCAGACAGGATATACAGGCAGGTTGTCAGCAGTAATAGATGTTCCTGTAGTATAAGGTGTGTGATCTCATGTCTGATCACATGTCATTATATCAGTGATGTCATCAGCAGGGGGCGGGGCTGTGACTACCTCTCAGACAGGATATACAGGCAGGTTGTCAGCAGTAATAGATGTTCCTGTAGTATAAGGTGTGTGATCTCATGTCTGATCTCATGTCATTATATCAGTGATGTCATCAGCAGGGGGCGGGGCTGTGACTACCTCTCAGACAGGATATACAGGCAGGTTGTCAGTAGTAATAGATGTTCCTGTAGTATAAGGTGTGTGGATCTCATGTCTGATCACATGTCATTATATCAGTGATGTCATCAGCAGGGGGCGGGGCTGTGACAACCTCTCAGACAGGATATACAGGCAGGTTGTCAGCAGTAATAGATGTTCCTGTAGTATAAGGTGTGTGATCTTATGTCTGATCACATGTCATTATATCAGTGATGTCATCAGCAGGGGGCGGGGCTGTGACTACCTCTCAGACAGGATATACAGGCAGGTTGTCAGCAGTAATAGATGTTCCTGTAGTATAAGGTGTGTGATCTCATGTCTGATCACATGTCAGTATATCAGTGATGTCATCAGCAGGGGGCGGGGCTGTGACTACCTCTCAGACAGGATATACAGGCAGGTTGTCAGCAGTAATAGATGTTCCTGTAGTATAAGGTGTGTGATCTCATGTCTGATCACAGGTCATTATATCAGTGATGTCATTAGCAGGGGGCGGGGCTGTGACAACCTCTCAGACAGGATATACAGGCAGGTTGTCAGCAGTAATAGATGTTCCTGTAGTATAAGGTGTGTGATCTCATGTCTGATCATATGTCATTATATCAGTGATGTCATCAGCAGGGGGCGGGGCTGTGACTACCTCTCAGACAGGATATACAGGCAGGTTGTCAGCAGTAATAGATGTTCCTTTAGTATAAGGTGTGGATCTCATGTCTGATCACATGTCAGTATATCAGTGATGTCATCCGCAGAGGGCGGGGCTGTGACAACCTCTCAGACAGGATATACAGGCAGGTTGTCAGCAGTAATAGATGTTCCTGTAGTATAAGGTGTGTGATCTCATGTCTGATCACATGTCATTATATCAGTGATGTCATCAGCAGGGGGCGGGGCTGTGACTACCTCTCAGACAGGATATACAGGCAGGTTGTCAGCAGTAATAGATGTTCCTGTAGTATAAGGAGTGTGATCTCATGTCTGATCACATGTCATTATATCAGTGATGTCATCAGCAGGGGGCGGGGCTGTGACTACCTCTCAGACAGGATATACAGGCAGGTTGTCAGCAGTAATAGATGTTCCTGTAGTATAAGGTGTGTGATCTCATGTCTGATCACATGTCATTATATCAGTGATGTCATCAGCAGGGGGCGGGGCTGTGACTACCTCTCAGACAGGATATACAGGCAGGTTGTCAGCAGTAATAGATGTTCCTTTAGTATAAGGTGTGGATCTCATGTCTGATCACATGTCAGTATATCAGTGATGTCATCCGCAGAGGGCGGGGCTGTGACAACCTCTCAGACAGGATATACAGGCAGGTTGTCAGCAGTAATAGATGTTCCTGTAGTATAAGGTGTGTGATCTCATGTCTGATCACATGTCATTATATCAGTGATGTCATCAGCAGGGGGCGGGGCTGTGACTACCTCTCAGACAGGATATACAGGCAGGTTGTCAGCAGTAATAGATGTTCCTGTAGTATAAGGTGTGTGATCTCATGTCTGATCACATGTCATTATATCAGTGATGTCATCAGCAGGGGGCGGGGCTGTGACTACCTCTCAGACAGGATATACAGGCAGGTTGTCAGCAGTAATAGATGTTCCTGTAGTATAAGGTGTGAGGATCTCATGGCTGATCACATGTCAGTATATCAGTGATGTCATCAGCAGGGGGCGGGGCTGTGACTACCTCTCAGACAGGATATACAGGCAGGTTGTCAGCAGTAATAGATGTTCCTGTAGTATAAGGTGTGTGATCTCATGTCTGATCACATGTCATTATATCAGTGATGTCATCAGCAGGGGGCGGGGCTGTGACAACCTCTCAGACAGGATATACAGGCAGGTTGTCAGCAGTAATAGATGTTCCTGTAGTATAAGGTGTGTGATCTCATGTCTGATCACATGTCAGTATATCAGTGATGTCATCAGCAGGGGGCGGGGTTGTGACAACCTCTCAGACAGGATATACAGGCAGGTTGTCAGCAGTAATAGATGTTCCTGTAGTATAAGGTGTGTGATCTCATGTCTGATCACATGTCAGTATATCAGTGATGTCATCAGCAGGGGGCGGGGCTGTGACTACCTCTCAGACAGGATATACAGGCAGGTTGTCAGCAGTAATAGATGTTCCTGTAGTATAAGGTGTGGATCTCATGTCTGATCACATGTCAGTATATCAGTGATGTCATCAGCAGGGGGCGGGGCTGTGACTACCTCTCAGACAGGATATACAGGCAGGTTGTCAGCAGTAATAGATGTTCCTGTAGTATAAGGTGTGAGGATCTCATGTCTGATCACATGTCATTATATCAGTGATGTCATCAGCAGGGGGCGGGGCTGTGACTACCTCTCAGACAGGATATACAGGCAGGTTGTCAGCAGTAATAGATGTTCCTGTAGTATAAGGTGTGAGATCTCATGTCTGATCACATGTCAGTATATCAGTGATGTCATCAGCAGGGGGCGGGGCTGTGACTACCTCTCAGACAGGATATACAGACAGGTTGTCAGCAGTAATAGATGTTCCTGTAGTATCAGGTGTGTGATCTCATGTCTGATCACATGTCATTATATCAGAGATGTCATCAGCAGGGGGCGGGGCTGTGACTACCTCTCAGACAGGATATACAGGCAGGTTGTCAGCAGTAATAGATGTTCCTGTAGTATAAGGTGTGTGATCTCATGTCTGATCACATGTCAGTATATCAGTGATGTCATCAGCAGGGGGCGGGGCTGTGACAACCTCTCAGACAGGATATGCAGGCAGGTTGTCAGCAATAATAGATGTTCCTGTAGTATAAGGTGTGTGATCTCATGTCTGATCACATGTCATTATATCAGTGATGTCATCAGCAGGGGGCGGGGCTGTGACTACCTCTCAAACAGGATATACAGGCAGGTTGTCAGCAGTAATAGATGTTCCTGTAGTATAAGGTGTGTGATCTCATGTCTGATCACATGTCATTATATCAGTGATGTCATCAGCAGGGGGCGGGGCTGTGACAACCTCTCAGACAGGATATACAGGCAGGTTGTCAGCAGTAATAGATGTTCCTGTAGTATAAGGTGTGTGATCTCATGTCTGATCACATGTCATTATATCAGTGATGTCATCAGCAGAGGGCGGGGCTGTGACTACCTCTCAGACAGGATATACAGGCAGGTTGTCAGCAGTAATAGATGTTCCTGTAGTATAAGGTGTGTGATCTCATGTCTGATCACATGTCAGTATATCAGTGATGTCATCAGCAGGGGGCGGGGCTGTGACTACCTCTCAGACAGGATATACAGGCAGGTTGTCAGCAGTAATAGATGTTCCTGTAGTATAAGGTGTGTGAGCTCATGTCTGATCACATGTCATTATATCAGTGATGTCATCAGCAGGGGGCGGGGCTGTGACAACCTCTCAGACAGGATATACAGGCAGGTTGTCAGCAGTAATAGATGTTCCTGTAGTATAAGGTGTGTGATCTCATGTCTGATCACATGTCAGTATATCAGTGATGTCATCAGCAGGGCGCGGGGCTGTGACAACCTCTCAGACAGGATATACAGGCAGGTTGTCAGCAGTAATAGATGTTCCTGTAGTATAAGGTGTGTGAGCTCATGTCTGATCACATGTCATTATATCAGTGATGTCATCAGCAGGGGGCGGGGCTGTGACAACCTCTCAGACAGGATATACAGGCAGGTTGTCAGCAGTAATAGATGTTCCTGTAGTATAAGGTGTGTGGATCTCATGTCTGATCACATGTCATTATATCAGTGATGTCATCAGCAGGGGGCGGGGCTGTGACTACCTCTCAGACAGGATATACAGGCAGGTTGTCAGCAGTAATAGATGTTCCTGTAGTATAAGGTGTGTGATCTCATGTCTGATCACATGTCATTATATCAGTGATGTCATCAGCAGGGGGCGGGGCTGTGACAACCTCTCAGACAGGATATACAGGCAGGTTGTCAGCAGTAATAGATGTTCCTGTAGTATAAGGTGTGTGATCTCATGTCTGATCACATGTCATTATATCAGTGATGTCATCAGCAGGGGGCGGGGCTGTGACTACCTCTCAGACAGGATATACAGGCAGGTTGTCAGCAGTAATAGATGTTCCTGTAGTATAAGGTGTGAGGATCTCATGGCTGATCACATGTCAGTATATCAGTGATGTCATCAGCAGGGGGCGGGGCTGTGACTACCTCTCAGACAGGATATACAGGCAGGTTGTCAGCAGTAATAGATGTTCCTGTAGTATAAGGTGTGTGATCTCATGTCTGATCACATGTCATTATATCAGTGATGTCATCAGCAGGGGGCGGGGCTGTGACAACCTCTCAGACAGGATATGCAGGCAGGTTTCATCAGTAGATTCTGTATTTCTCATGGAGCAGGTAGAAGTGTTTACAGTCCTTGTAGACAAGTCCTCGCAATCTGTGGGGTGATCCATAGGCGTGCGCAGCCTATTGCATTAGGGTGTGCACCCTAAAGTACAAACACACACCCCGCGCACTTGTGTATGTATATATATATATATATATCTGTATATATTATATACATACACACACACAGGCCGGGCCTAACCCTAGCGTTGCCTTGACTCTGCGCATTGGCGACTCTAGGAACAATATATAGGGGGGCACATAAGATATCACAGTGAAAATGGGGGGGGGCACTAATAATTTTCACCACTTAATTATACTACTGAAAAAAGCAAAATAAGTATATATAAAAAACATTACAAAATAGGAGAGTATTGCGGTCTGCAGGGATACCTTTTTATTGTACTATCCTAATACTTAAAAGACAAGCTTTCAAGAGTTTTTCTTTCTTCTTCGGTTTTGCTTCAGACCTGAGAAAGAGAGAAACACTCTCCAAAACTTTTCTTTAGAGTTTAAAGCAGTTTCAGCACTATAATAAAATAATTTACTTACAAAAAAAGCTATTCAGTCGTCTGCTGTGCTGTCCTCTGCTTGCTTCCACGGATCTTCCCCTCTTTTCAGTCTCTCCATAGTGCGCAGGTGCACTGTTATGGGGGATCTGTGGATGACACTTATGGGGGATCTGTGGATGACACACTGTTATGGGGGGGATCTGTGGATGATGCACTGTTATGGGGGCATCTGTGGATGATGCACTGTTATGGGGGCATCTGTGGATGATGCACTGTTATGGGGGCATCTGTGGATGACACTGTTATGGGGGCATCTGTGGATGATGCACTGTTATGGGGGCATCTGTGGATGATGCACTGTTATGGGGGCATCTGTGGATGATGCACTGTTATGGGGGCATCTGTGGATGATGCACTGTTATGGGGGGGATCTGTGGATGATGCACTGTTATGGGGGCATCTGTGGATGATGCACTGTTATGGGGGCATCTGTGGATGATGCACTGTTATGGGGGCATCTGTGGATGATGCACTGTTATGGGGGGGATCTGTGGATGATGCACTGTTATGGGGGCATCTGTGGATGATGCACTGTTATGGGGGCATCTGTGGATGATGCACTGTTATGGGGCCATCTGTGGATGATGCACTGTTATGGGGGCATCTGTGGATGATGCACTGTTATGGGGGCATCTGTGGATGATGCACTGTTATGGGGGCATCTGTGGATGACACTGTTATGGGGGCATCTGTGGATGATGCACTGTTATGGGGGCATCTGTGGATGATGCACTGTTATGGGGGCATCTGTGGATGATGCACTGTTATGGGGGCATCTGTGGATGACACTGTTATGGGGGCATCTGTAGATGACGCACTGTTATGGGGGCATCTGTAGATGACACACTGTTATTAACAGTGCGTCATCCACAGATCCCCCCCCATAACAGTATCATCCACAGACCCCCCATAACAGTGTCATCCACAGATCCCCCCATAACAGTATCATCCACAGATCCCCCCATAACAGTATCATCCACAGATCCCCCCATAACAGTATCATCCACAGATATCCCCTTAAGAGTCTATTAATAGGATATCTGTGGATGGCACTGTTATAAGGGCATCTGTGTGGAAGCTAACACATATATCTCGGGGGGATCTGTGGATGACACTGTTATGGGGGGCTAGGGGGGATCTGTGGATGATGACACATATATAGCAGCATCTTCTTGTGCTATATATGTGTCATCATCCACAGATTCCCCCCCATAACAATGTCCTTGACAGTGAGTCACCCACAACTTTTACCAAGTTGTACTACTATCTCTATTACTAACTTACTGGGACTCCAGCGCCTTGGGCGGGCAGGCGGCCGGGCGGGCGGGCAGGCGGGCTGGCAGGCTCTCAAACATTCAAACCAGGCCGGTGGCAGCGTAATGTGACGTCACCCACTCCGTCACGCCGCACGCTCCTGCTCCTCCCACTTTATTAATGAAGCAGGCGGAGCAGGCGGAGCAGGCGCGTGACGTCGGAGTGAGTGACGTTACGCGACCGGCCGCCGGGCCACGGAGCACAGGAGCAGCCGTACTCATCAGTCGAGCAGATGTCAGAATCTAAGATGTCATTGAAGCTGTGCGGCCGGGGCTCATCAAGAGGCTAGTGCAGGAGGCAGTGCAGGAGCACAGGGGTGTGATTAGGGTGTGCCCAGGCACACCCGGCACACCCCGTGCGCACGCCTATGGGGTGATCTGAAGAGGGCAGTGCCCAGGAGATGCCCTCGCAATCTGTGGGCTGATCTGAAGAGGGCTGTGCCCAGGAGATGCCCTTGCAATCTGTGGGGTGATCTGAAGAGGGCTGTGCCCAGGAGATGCCCTCGCAATCTGTGGGGTGATCTGAAGAGGGCTGTGCCCAGGAGATGCCCTCGCAATCTGTGGGGTGATCTGAAGAGGGCTGTGCCCAGGAGATGCCCTCGCAATCTGTGGGGTGATCTGAAGAGGGCAGTGCCCAGGAGATGCCCTCGCAATCTGTGGGGTGATCTGAAGAGGGCTGTGCCCAGGAGATGCCCTCGCAATCTGTGGGGTGATCTGAAGAGGGCTGTGCCCAGGAGATGCCCTCGCAATCTGTGGGGTGATCTGAAGAGGGCTGTGCCCAGGAGATGCCCTCGCAATCTGTGGGGTGATCTGAAGAGGGCTGTGCCCAGGAGATGCCCTCGCAATCTGTGGGGTGATCTGAAGAGGGCTGTGCCCAGGAGATGCCCTCGCAGTCTGTGGGGTGATGTGAAGAGGGCCGTGCCCAGGAGATGCCCTCGCAATCTGTGGGGTGATCTGAAGAGGGCAGTGCCCAGGAGATGCCCTCGCAATCTGTGGGGTGATCTGAAGAGGGCCGTGCCCAGGAGATGCCCTCGCAGTCTGTGGGGTGATCTGAAGAGGGCTGTGCCCAGGAGATGCCCTCGCAATCTGTGGGGTGATCTGAAGAGGGCTGTGCCCAGGAGATGCCCTCGCAATCTGTGGGGTGATCTGAAGAGGGCAGTGCCCAGGAGATGCCCTCGCAATCTGTGGGGTGATCTGAAGAGGGCTGTGCCCAGGAGATGCCCTCGCAATCTGTGGGGTGATCTGAAGAGGGCTGTGCCCAGGAGATGCCCTCGCAATCTGTGGGGTGATCTGAAGAGGGCTGTGCCCAGGAGATGCCCTCGCAATCTGTGGGGTGATCTGAAGAGGGCTGTGCCCAGGAGATGCCCTCGCAATCTGTGGGGTGATCTGAAGAGGGCTGTGCCCAGGAGATGCCCTCGCAATCTGTGGGGTGATCTGAAGAGGGCTGTGCCCAGGAGATGCCCTCGCAATCTGTGGGGTGATCTGAAGAGGGCTGTGCCCAGGAGATGCCCTCGCAGTCTGTGGGGTGATGTGAAGAGGGCCGTGCCCAGGAGATGCCCTCGCAATCTGTGGGGTGATCTGAAGAGGGCAGTGCCCAGGAGATGCCCTCGCAATCTGTGGGGTGATCTGAAGAGGGCTGTGCCCAGGAGATGCCCTCGCAATCTGTGGGGTGATCTGAAGAGGGCTGTGCCCAGGAGATGCCCTCGCAGTCTGTGGGGTGATGTGAAGAGTGCTGTGCCCAGGAGATGCCCTCGCAATCTGTGGGGTGATCTGAAGAGGGCTGTGCCCAGGAGATGCCCTCGCAATCTGTGGGGTGATCTGAAGAGGGCTGTGCCCAGGAGATGCCCTCGCAGTCTGTGGGGTGATCTGAAGAGGGCTGTGCCCAGGAGATGCCCTCGCAGTCTGACAGATTTGGAGTGTTTTTGCCAAGAAGAGTGGGCAAATCTTGCCAAGTCAAAATGTGCCATGCTGATAGACTCAGACCCAAAAAGACTGAGTGCTGGAATAAAATCAAAAGGTTCTTCAACAAAGTATTAGTGTAAGGGTGTGCACACTTATGCAACCAGATTATTTTATTTTTATATTTTTTTCTTCCCTCCACCTAAAAGATTTCAGTTTGTTTTCCATTGAGTTGTGCAGTTTATAGGTCACATTAAAGGGGGAAAAAGGTCTGAAATTATTTATCTTTGTCTCATTTCTTTACAGCACAGAGACCTGACCTTTATACAGGGGCGTGTAGACTTTATATCCACTGTAATGTATTCGCTGACATATTTGCGCTGTAGATCCGGCAGATGTCCAATTATTTAATGCTGTGAATCATCAGAATAATATAAAATTAATACGGAAAGAAAGAAATTTGCGGTAGAAATTCTCCCATCATATAACATACAGGTGGGGGGGGGTGTAGTGTTATAAGCTGCCTGACCGCGGACACACGTATATCGCTCATTAGATCAGATCCGCCACAAAAGCAGAAAATAAAACGTCGTAAAATGTCACAAGTGAAGAGAACGTCACAAAGTCTCATGGAAATATTTTAATGAAGTAAATATTTAAAGGGAACCTGTCACCGGGATTTTGGGTATAGAGCTGAGGACGTGGGCTGCTAGATCACCGCTAGCACATCCGCAATACCCAGTCCCCATAGCTCTGTGTGCTTTTATTGTGTATAAAACCCGATTTGATACATATGCAAATTACCTGAGTCTTCTCTGGTCGCACAAGTGAGATGTGACTCTTATGTTAATTTACATATGTATCAAATCGGTTTTTTACACAATAAAAGCACACAGAGCTATGGGGACTGGGTATTGCGGATGTGCTGGCGGCCATACACAGAATCCAGGTGACAGGTTCCCTTTAATTTATTTATTTTTTTAAACTTTTTTTCTCCCTTGGATGTTTTGTATTCTCCGGACTGATTTCCCTCCATTGTGTTCCTCCCGGTTTCCGTACATCTGGCGGTGATCTCTCTGTCTCGTCCACTGTTTTCCGTGGCACAGTCACAGCTGGCGCACATGGTTCTCATTGCACCCAAGGTGGGGATGGTCTCAGGTGAAGCCCCCGCCTCTGGTTCACATCCCCCCCCCCCCCCCCAGGTCTGCACAGAGTGAAAGTCATTACTACATGACATTCACTAAGTGACAGCATCAAAGAGAGCGGGGTCGGCGGGGTTAATGGGCTCCAAGTGTTTACCTCAGGACATCCCTGGAAGTGACACTAAGTACCCCCCCCTCTAATCACAAGTAAAGTGCAGCCTCCGAGGCCTCCGATCCCTGCGATCACCCCCAACAGACACACAAAAACAAGAGGGGGGGGGGGGGCTGATTTTACTTTTGTGTAAATGCAACAGAACTACAACCTCCATGATGTAATAATATCGCAGAACTATGACATCATCAGCACCAGAAGTCATTAGAACACCTACAACCCAAAACAGGAGACATGTGAGATGGATGGATAGAGAGATAGAGAGATAGATAGATAGAGAGATATGAGATGGATAGATAGATAGATAGATAGATAGATAGAGGATAGATGATAGATAATAGATAGATGGATAGATAGATAGATAATAGATAGATAGATAGATAGATAGAAGATAGATGATAGATAATAGATAGATAGATAGATATGAGATAGATAATAGATAGATAGATAGATAATAGATAGATAGATAATAGATGATAGATAGATAGATAGATAGATAATAGATAGATAGATAATAGATAGATAGATAATAGATAGATAGATAATAGATAGATAGATAATAGATAGATAGATAATAGATAGATAGATAATAGATAGATAATAGATATGAGATAATAGATAGATAATAGATAGATAATAGATAGATGATAGATAGATAGATAATAGATAGATAATAGATAGATAGATAATAGATAGATAGATATGAGATAGATAATAGATAGATAATAGATAGATAGATAGATAGATAATAGATAGATAATAGATAATAGATAGATAGATAGATAGATAATAGATAGATAATAGATAGATAGATAATAGATAGATAATAGATAGATAATAGATAGATAATAGATAGATGATAGATAATAGATAGATAGATAATAGATAGATAATAGATAGATAATAAATAGATAGATAGATAGATAGATAGATAGAGAGAGATATAGATAGATAGATAGATATAGATAATAGATAGATAATAGATAGATGATAGATAATAGATAGATAGATAATAGATAGATAATAGATAGATAGATAGATAGATAGATAGAGATAGATAGATACAGGGAGTGCAGAATTATTAGGCAAGTTGTATTTTTGAGGATTAATTTTATTATTGAACAACAACCATGTTCTCAATGAACCCAAAAAACTCATTAATATCAAAGCTGAATATTTTTGGAAGTAGTTTTTAGTTTGTTTTTAGTTTTAGCTATTTTAGGGGGATATCTGTGTGTGCAGGTGACTATTACTGTGCATAATTATTAGGCAACTTAACAAAAAACAAATATATACCCATTTCAATTATTTATTTTTACCAGTGAAACCAATATAACATCTCAACATTCACAAATATACATTTCTGACATTCAAAAACAAAACAAAAACAAATCAGTGACCAATATAGCCACCTTTCTTTGCAAGGACACTCAAAAGCCTGCCATCCATGGATTCTGTCAGTGTTTTGATCTGTTCACCATCAACATTGCGTGCAGCAGCAACCACAGCCTCCCAGACACTGTTCAGAGAGGTGTACTGTTTTCCCTCCTTGTAAATCTCACATTTGATGATGGACCACAGGTTCTCAATGGGGTTCAGATCAGGTGAACAAGGAGGCCATGTCATTAGATTTTCTTCTTTTATACCCTTTCTTGCCAGCCACGCTGTGGAGTACTTGGACGCGTGTGATGGAGCATTGTCCTGCATGAAAATCATGTTTTTCTTGAAGGATGCAGACTTCTTCCTGTACCACTGCTTGAAGAAGGTGTCTTCCAGAAACTGGCAGTAGGACTGGGAGTTGAGCTTGACTCCATCCTCAACCCGAAAAGGCCCCACAAGCTCATCTTTGATGATACCAGCCCAAACCAGTACTCCACCTCCACCTTGCTGGCGTCTGAGTCGGACTGGAGCTCTCTGCCCTTTACCAATCCAGCCACGGGCCCATCCATCTGGCCCATCAAGACTCACTCTCATTTCATCAGTCCATAAAACCTTAGAAAAATCAGTCTTGAGATATTTCTTGGCCCAGTCTTGACGTTTCAGCTTGTGTGTCTTGTTCAGTGGTGGTCGTCTTTCAGCCTTTCTTACCTTGGCCATGTCTCTGAGTATTGCACACCTTGTGCTTTTGGGCACTCCAGTGATGTTGCAGCTCTGAAATATGGCCAAACTGGTGGCAAGTGGCATCTTGGCAGCTGCACGCTTGACTTTTCTCAGTTCATGGGCAGTTATTTTGCGCCTTGGTTTTTCCACACGCTTCTTGCGACCCTGTTGACTATTTTGAATGAAACGCTTGATTGTTCGATGATCACGCTTCAGAAGCTTTGCAATTTTAAGAGTGCTGCATCCCTCTGCAAGATATCTCACTATTTTTGACTTTTCTGAGCCTGTCAAGTCCTTCTTTTGACCCATTTTGCCAAAGGAAAGGAAGTTGCCTAATAATTATGCACACCTGATATAGGGTGTTGATGTCATTAGACCACACCCCTTCTCATTACAGAGATGCACATCACCTAATATGCTTAATTGGTAGTAGGCTTTCGAGCCTATACAGCTTGGAGTAAGACAACATGCATAAAGAGGATGATGTGGTCAAAATACTCATTTGCCTAATAATTCTGCACGCAGTGTAGATAGATAGATAATAGATAGATAGATAGATAGATAATAAATAGATAGATAGATAGATAATAGATAGATAGATAATAGATAGATAATAGATAATAGATAGATAGATAATAGATAGATAATAGATAATAGATAGATAGATAATAGATAGATAGATAATAGATAGATAGATAATAGATAGATAGATAATAGATAGATAATAGATCATAGATAGATAGATAATAGATAGATAATAGATAGATAATAGATAGATAGATAATAGATAGATAATAGATAGATAGATAATAGATAGATAATAGATAATAGATAGATAATAGATAGATGATAGATAGATAGATGATAGATGATAGATAGATAATAGATAGATAATAGATAGATGATAGATAGATAATAGATAATAGATAGATGATAGATAATAGATAGATGATAGATAGATAATAGATAGATAATAGATAGATGATAGATAGATAGATAGATAGATAATAGATAGATAATAGATAGATAATAGATAGATAGATAATAGATAGATAATAGATAGATGATAGATAGATAATAGATAATAGATAATAGATAATAGATACAGTAGATACATAGAGAAGAGAACTCCCCGGCGCTCCCAGGGTTATGATCACAAATCGTGTTCTTTATTCCCCAGCGCGAGGTTTCGGTCTCGCTGGGACTTTTCTCAGGCAGTGATACATAACATTGGTGCTGAGTACATATATATATATATATACAGGTTAAACTAGATAATTGACAATATTACATAATTGTAAAAAAAAATGATAAAAAGATTATTTAAAACACAATATAAATACATGTGATCCTCCCTATCAATCCCAAATGTAATGATGCAGGATTCTTATTAATATTCACATAATTATATCCATATATATAAATCCTCCGTCCAGTGACATCATTGATATATAAAACTCGTGCGCAGCCGGATGAAAAACAAAATTGAGAGCATAGCAGATTACTAACCAGCATGGAAACCCCACATGCGTTCGGCCTCAAACAAAGCCAACTGCGCATGCGCGGAAGTAAAATAAATAACTTGTGGAGCGCAGGAAGTGGTGAAACGCCCCCGCGGCCGTCAGCTGACCGTCACGTGAGCGCAGTCCACCACATGCCCGTCCTCCCCGGCATACTAGGCTCACGTCCTTGATCTCCTCTCACTATAGATGTTCAGGTAAATATTCATTGTATCATATAATATATGACTAGACAGAGGGAGAAAAAGGAGCTGTATATCTATGTGCAGAGAGATCCCCCCGAGTACCATCACATCATTATATGCGGACGGCCATGGGGGATAGCCACGGTGGCCGTTCAGTATCCCGAGACTGGACACCACATCCGGCCCATGTAAGCCGACATTCTCCTAGAGGAACAAATAGTATCAACGGGGAATAGAGGGGAATAACGGACATGGATCCAGGTCCTGTACCCCGTCCCTATTTATCCCAGTATCAGACCACTGGGCCGCAATGGGTTAATCCCCACAGGAGCTAAGTACAAACGGAATCACATTTTACTCCCAATAATTCTCCCGCTATATCAGTCTATTCGTACGATCAAACATCGTATTTATAGCGCCATAGATCGTAGCGGGCGGATTATAATGCAGAAGGAGATAATTAAGTAAACATTCAAGCCACGGGGACGGAATGTATTTAGTTTAGTTATCCACTGGATCTCTGATTGTCCTATTTCCGCCTTTCCGGGGGATAGGAATACGGAGTTCACTCCCTACGTCCATAATCTATGATGTGGCTGATCCATCCGACCTTTCTAACTAAACTAAATACATTCCGTCCCCGTGGCTTGAATGTGGACTCTAAACCCTGGATGTTTACTTCATTATCTCCTTCTGCATTATAATCCGCCCGCTACGATCTATGGCGCTATAAATACGATGTTTGATCGTACGAATAGACTGATATAGCGGGAGAATTATTGGGAGTAAAATGTGATTCCGAAGAATTATATGGTAAGTGGTCAGAATAAAACTTAACATGTGTTAATTCAGAGTTTTGATGCCTTCATAGTCATGAAAATAAAGAAAACTCTTTGAATGAGAAGGTGTGTCCAAACTTCTGGTCTGTACTGTATATATATATATGTATGTACTCAGCACCATTGTTATGTATCACTGCCTGAGAAAAGTCCCAGAGAGACCGAAACCTCGCGTTGGGGAATAAAGAACACGATTTGTGATCATAACCCTGGGAGCGCCGTGGAATTCTCTTCTCTATGTATCTGATAGGGGATTGTCTCCATAGCCGCCGGCACACCATTTACTTTTTTTCTGCTGTGCTGCTTTCATTTATTTTTGTTCTATTTTATATAGATAGATAGATATGAGATATATATTAGGAGCATGATAAGCCACGGACTCCTATACACCGTCCCCGGGTTTGTCCCCATTTCTCAACCCCCTATTTCCCACATGCTTTGACAATACTAATGTATAATTTTAGACCTGCCAATAAAGCTTTATTGATTGATTGATTGATTGATTGATTAATATACACTGCTCAAAAAAATAAAGGGAACACAAAAATAACACATCCTAGATCTGAATTAATTAAATATTCTTCTGAAATACTTTGTTCTTTACATAGTTGAATGTCCTGACAACAAAATCACACAAAAATAAAAAAATGGAAATCAAAATTTTTAACCCATAGAGGTCTGGATTTGGAGTCACACTCAAAATTAAAGTGGAAAAACACACTACAGGCTGATCCAACTTTGATGTAATGTCCTTAAAACAAGTCAAAATGAGGCTCAGTAGTGTGTGTGGCCTCCACGTGCCTGTATGACCTCCCTACAACGCCTGTGCATGCTCCTGATGAGGTGGCGGACGGTCTCCTGAGGGATCTCCTCCCAGACCTGGACTAAAGCATCTGCCAACTCCTCGACAGTCTGTGGTGCAACGTGACGTTGGTGGATAGAGCGAGACATGATGTCCCAGATGTGCTCAATTGGATTCAGGTCTGGGGAGCGGGCGGGCCAGTCCATAGCATCAATGCCTTCGTCTTGCAGGAACTGCTGACACACTACAGCCACATGAGGTCTAGCATTGTCTTGCATTAGGAGGAACCCAGGGCCAACCGCACCAGCATATGGTCTCACAAGGGGTCTGAGGATCTCATCTCGGTACCTAATGGCAGTCAGGCTACCTCTGGCGAGCACATGGAGGGCTGTGCGGCCCTCCAAAGAAATGCCACCCCACACCATTACTGACCCAATGCCAAA